>NC_051176.1:54288838-54537290 GCF_013339695.2 Rhipicephalus sanguineus
AAGCGGTAAAGCGACAAGGGAGCCAATGTGACAAAACAACACACAGGCCTGCTAAGCGCCGTCGGCACTCTTGGCTCGAACGCGCAGTGAACTTGAATTCAGACAGCGCCTCTAGCGGTGGCAGAACGAAGGACAGACCTTGGGCCACTCTTCATTTTCGCGAACGCGCCACACTAGTTTTTCGTTGAAGCTCTTTCGGCGACGTTGGCCATGGCATGAGCTTGAAGGCCAGATTCGTGGAACCAGGCGGTTTTTAACACGAAAGTGTTTTATGCCGGGGTTCACCACGGCTCCACTGACGTATTTCCGTCACGGATATGACGTTGTAAAATATAAAGATTAACAAATGGCAAAGAAAAAACTACAAGAAAAAGTTCCGTCACTGGGAGTCGAACTTACGGTCCCTCGCTCCGCAGCGCGCGGCGCGAGACGATTAGGCCACACACGGCACGTTCTTCGCCACGCTAACGGCGAGCTATTTATATACACCATTTGCCGCTGGCGGTAATCAGAGATCAGCGATACATCAGCGTGTTTTCGTTATCACTAGCGAGATGGCGCGAAGGGCTCGAAGAGCGCGCTTTTAAAGATCGCCGCCCCACGCGTGGCGATGAGTGCGCGCCTCTACATGGCGTGGTCGCTCGTGCGCGCGCATATCTCGTGATGACGGTGGTTTGTACGTCTTGTGCTCTCACCGCAAGTTTGCGTTGAGAGCACGAAGGTCACTTCGCTCACTGCAGCGGCCGCTTTTGCGAAAGGAGCGCGCTGCTCACACAAAAATAAGTTACAACTGTGACAGTTCGCGCTCATCCTGTGTATGTTCGATCCGTGCGTCCTTTCTGCTTGAGCAGTGCGTTGCAAGTTTCGAGCTGCTTGCCGTTCTTCGCGTGACATTACAATTTGTTGCTATAGCATTCATTCCTTCGCCTTTTGGAAGAAAGAATGCCCTACAAACGCTCAACTACGTCTGTGAAAACACGTTTCACTTTCGTGTTATACCGATTCCTATGACAGAGGGGTCAGCCATGTTTGTTTTTGTTTTTTTTTTGTCAGTTTCCATCTGAAGGCAGTTGAGCTATCGCTCTAAAAACAGCACACTAGCAGAAACGCTTCCATAAACCCGAAGCTTGACTTCCACAGTACTACTTAGTCTGTGGAGAAGCTCACTGTGTATTTTCTTCGCATCTCCAGGCGTTTTGCCGTGACAAAATTTAAAGTTCACGATCCCTTTAGCTAACGCTAAGGAGAGCTCGGGCGAAAACATATGCACTCACGAGACACTTCGTAAATTACTTTGACGAATGCTCAGTCGGTTGCATTACCACTCCCTATTACTTGTTCTGGCCCCGCCACCGTGGTCTGTAGTGGTTATGGCGCTCGACTGCTGACTCGAAGGTCGCGGGATCGAATGCGGCGGCTGCATTTTCGATGGAGGCGAAAATGTTTGAGGCCCGTGTACTTAGATTTAGGTGCACGTTAAAGAACCCCAGGTAGTCGAAATTTCCGGAGCCCTCTACTACAGCGTCTCTCATAATTATATGGTGGTTTTGGGACGTTAAACCCCAGATATTATTTTGTATATTATTATTATATTACTTCTTCTGTTTCGGTCGCCTAGATGTCACTACTGTTTCTGCATGCTGAGTGTTGATCGAGGAGGTACTTATTCACGTTTAATTCACCTTCAGTTGACATTAGCATTTGATTCACTTTTACGTTTGAGCACAATAAATTTACATTTGAGCACTATATATAGCCATTGGCGGCGGCCGAATTCTCGATGGAGGCGAAAATGCTTGAGACCCGTGTATTTAGATTTACGTGCACGTTAAAGAACCCCAGGTGGTCGACATTTCCGGAGCCCTCCAGTGCGGCGTTCCTCATAATCATATCGTGGTTTTGGGACGTTAAACCCCAACAGTTATTAATATATAGCTATTTATAGTGACGCATGCATCGGCAACCCTTCTATGTCATCATGAACAAAGTATAGATTTTGAAGAAGCCAAAAATGCATATCTCAGGATGTACCACGTGGTCTTGTGCTGTCAAGATTTTTTACTTAGTCTACAAGCTCTGAGCATGCGTCTAGTCAGACACTTAGTGAAGACTATATATATACACGCACTACTGATCATGAAAGTAAACCTGTTCTTGAAAGGCAACGCTGCGTGGGGTGTTTCTGGGTTGCTTTTTTGTCCTGTGTAGTATGCGCTACGCCAGTAGAATTTAATACGCCACAAAGAAAACTTCCTTAAAGGGCCCCTAAACCGCCCAGAGGTCGAAATTTAGTTGGGGTGTTGCATTTGTGCACGAGTCCTATAGTGATGCAGAACTATCGGTAAATTGACTATCGATAGCATCGATAGTTTATTTGAAACTATCGATAGTGTAAACAAACTATCGATAGTGCAATCGATAGTACCATCGGTAATATTACTAGCCTTAATGCACTCTTAGAAACAAGTTAGTAAACAGTTAGTACATGCATGCATTTACTAGTACCGAGCGTATTTTGCAACCTTCGCGACATCCCTTTACTACCCAGTAGCTAGTAAAGCTGGTAAATTTAACCGGGGAGCCTTTCTTAGTGTCCTTAAGTATACTACTGAAATGCCTGTGTTGCCAGATGCTTCGTAGATGCCGTAGTTTATTATGCCGTAATTGTGACAGTTTTATGGAAAATTTAGGCAAAACTTCAATTTTCAAGATTATGTTGGAATAATCGTATCGTGATACGTGATGGCATACATATGTACTAGGACTAGGATGCAATACACTGGGTAAAAAATAATCGTTTATCTTTCTAAATTCTATCACTGCTAACCGGTACAATGTGTGCTATTCCAAAGTAGGTATGTACATAAATAGCCGTCAAGTTGCTATTAGAGTAGATGGCGCGTGCGTAGAAGCCTTGGTATTCTGTGTGTGCTTGTGTGTGTTCTCGCTTACAATCCGTTCATGCCTCAATCTACGCTGTTATGATGCATACTGTTGTGTCAGTGCGCATGCGTCAGTGCGCGTGTGTGAGGGCAGCGTGGTGCGGTGGAAAGTGCGCGCGTGTGTGACTGTACAGACGTCATCACTATCGCGATTACTGCGCTTATAAAAGGCAGCCAACTTATGTTCACAGTGACTCCTTCTTTCGACCTGTTTCTGTTAATAAACCCTTGCTACTGTGCAAGCCTAGGTGTAACGCCACGTCTGCTGAGGTCACAACACATACTTACCGTGGTAAATAATTAAATAAATTAGCGGTTGTTAATTGGTGCAACAAGCCGTGCCATTTTTTTATTTCACCTTATACATGCTTTCGCGGTACAATCAACGTGATATGACATTGCAAACGCACATATATAAGAAATAGGCGTAAACCTCTACTTGGCTAATTGCAGTCCGCTAGAGTTAGTACGGTAACTAAGTTGCTGGTGTGGTTACTAACAATTTAGTAACAGACTAACCATTCGAGTTACTGCAATTCATTTACTGACAAGGTAGTGAATTTCACTAACCTGCGTCTTACTATTAGTATTTTGTTAGTGAATGTGTCTGCCTTTTTTTTTTCTAAGAGTGTACTATCGATAGTGCTGTGCGTAACGATTCGGTTGCCGGCCGGCGATATTGCCAAAACATTTGCGATAGCTTACTATCAGTACTATCAGCAATACTCCGTTCGCTCAATTGATGAGCAATTTTTGGCGAGAGAAATTAATTATTTGCGGAGTGAAAATGGCGGAATATGTCGATCACTAAATTCATATTCAATAGCAACCAGTTACACCTTACAATTAACAAACTTAGCTCTTATTATTTTTTTTTATTTTGAAATCATAAAAAGCAATATAAATTTAAAGCCGCGTAGTTCCGCCACATGTAACGGCGTCCCTTCCGCTACAGCTGAACAGTTTTAAGCTAACTATCATATGCAGCCAAGCATTCAGGTAAAAAAACACAAACTTGTCAACCTCCTTGCCCTTCAACCTGCTCCTCCTGCTCAACTATATACCACGAACTCGGGGAACCTAGTTTATGCTTGAATGAGTTCGCGTGGTTGATTGTATACTATCGATAGTTTTTTCACACCATCGATAGTTCGACAGTTACTCAGATATCGATAGAATCGATAGTACCATCGACAGTTCTGCGTCACTAACGAGTCCACAACGAACACGTGGCCGCGAGAATTTTTCGAAATGGTGCCATAATAGCGCAGTTACACGCGTTTGATGGTCCAAAAGTGGGCCTCGCTCATTTCGCTTTTTCCTTCGCTATGCTCCGTTCATTGGCTCGTCTCTCCTCCTGGCCGAGTGTTCCTTGTCGCCGTGTGACGAGGAAAAGGAGGGAGCGCGCATACCTGCAGGCAGACAAACAGGTTCTTTCTGTTCATGACATGACCAGAATCTACTTGTGACGTCACCACCAGGGGCGTAGCCAGAAATTTTTTTCGGGGGGGGGGGGGGGGGGTTCAACCATACTTTATGTATGTTCGTGCGTGCGTTTGTATGTGTGCGTGCATATATACGCAAGCAAAACTGAAAAATTTCGGGGGGGGGGTTTGAACCCCCCCAACCCCCCCTTGGCTACGCCCCTGGTCACCACCAACTCTGGGGATACCGAAGGGCCCAGATAGGAGCACGGGATATATATATATATATATATATATATATATATATATATATATATATATATATATATATATATATATATATATATGAAGGAAAGAAGTGTTAATCTTAAGGGCTCGTTTTCTTTGTTATACACAATATTAATGAGAACTAAGAGACAATAATGCCAAGGAAAGTATAGGGGATGTTTTTAGTTGTAAATGTAAGGTAAATGGGAAGAAAGAAAAGTGGACGAAAAGATAGCTTGCCGCGGGCAGGGACCGAACCTGCGATATATATATATATATATATATATATTTTTTTTTTTTTTTTTTTTTTTTGCGTGTGTGGCGCGTCCGCGGCGCGTAGCGCTGCCGCGCTGGCCAATGCTGATCGTGACGGCACTCTGAACTCGATGCGCTCGTCTACTTGAAATGTTAAATGTTAAAAAAATATCGGACGTGGTTTAGGCGCCCTTTACATAAGAAGCAGTGGAAGACGCATACACTTACGTTGCCCCTGTGCTTCCTTTTCCTGCCTCGTCGCCGCAGCGATTTCCTGGCCCCGTCGGCCTTGGCTCTCTTGGAACGGAGCCCGTGGTGGGCGGGGGATCCAGCAGGAGATGAGGAACCAGCAGCGACCACCCTTCGCGGGGATTGGCGTATCGTCGCCTTCTCGGCGGCCAGCGCTGCCGAGGATACTTCGTCGCTTCCTTTTCAAGTCCATGCGCACACAGAGGCGTCAAAATGTCAGACGAAGAGGCAGAAACAAATGATTAGCGCGAAATGTTTCCAGAACAGGGTCACATGAAGATCTATGGTTGTCGCACGCAGTAGCTTAGCGATTGAAAGCACTGGATTAGAGATCACGTTTTGCGTTACAATATCGCGCCTCGACATGTGAGATTGGCTGGAGGTTGACCGAACGAGTTAGACTGTAATCACCAGTGCCTAGTAGAGTGGTGACTCGCTCACTGGTTGGATTGAGTGAAGGAAGTAACCTTACGCTCTACGAGAGTTGCCTATGTGGAAAGCTTGAAGCTCTTTAACGTTCGCCATCGAATGCTGTCGCCGCAGCCGGCAGCCTACCCTGCAACATCGCTCTCAGCAGTGAAAGCGGCAAAGAGAAGCCCTAGGGGTCCATTGGTTGCATAGAATGGCGAAGGACCTTAGCTGCCCTTCTTTTTCTCCGCAACCTGGAGACGGTAATCGGGAAGGTCGTCGGGGGGTCCACAGCGCTCCTGCGAGGTAGTCGGCGATGTCGTGTGGTCGTTCACCTTGCTGTGGACGCGGCACATTGATGGCGAAGCCACGTAGTCCCATCTGGCGGTATTGGCAACGACGGTAGGTATGACCGGCTTCCCCGCAGAGGTAGTAGAACCGGCGGTTGTCAGGGGCGCGCCCTAGGTGCGTAGCGCTGGCTGACAGGTGTACGGTATGGTGTCAGTGGCGGCGGCGGTGTCTGGCGATGGAACTGCGGCGGTGCGGCGTCTTGGCGTGGGCGCGGAGGAGTGACGGTGGGCTGCAGCAGCGTAGCTCATAGCTCGCGGCTGCAGCTCTGCTGGCTGAGCAGCACACAGTGATTGAAGAATTTCCTGGCGCACGACATCAGCAATAGAATCCACCTGAGGCTGCGATAAAGGTAAGAATTTAGTAGCTCCTCCTGCACGATCGCTGTGGTGGTATCGCGCAGGTCGTAGGTTCCCATCGCTTGAACATCCCCGTAGGTTGTCGTGGGCATGCGGCGGTTGTATTGCGTGGTGTGGGTTTTTAGCGCATTTTCGATCGTTGTGGCCTCCGAAAAAAATTCCGAGACCGTCTTAGGCGCGTTGCGCACAAGTCCGGTGAAAGTTTCTTCCTTCACTCCCCACATCACGATGCGAACCTTTTTTTTCCCCTCGGACAGGGCGGGGTCGGAATGGCGGAATAGGCAAGTCACTTCTTCTGTGTAGAGCACCACGTTTTCCTTTGGGAGCTGGACACGGATTTCGAGAAGAGCTTCGGCCCTCTCCTTGCGGTCGACGCTTGTGAATGTGGCCAGGAACCTGGCGCGAAAAACGTCCAACGTTGTCAGGGTTGGCGCTTGGTTCTCTAACCATGTTCTGGCGGCGTCGTCCAAGGCAGTGGCGTAGGCAGAAATTTGCTTCAGGGAGGGAGGGGGGTGGGGGCACGTCCTTGATCTGAAGTGGAGGCCGGGCAGGCAAATGTGGTGGAGTGTTATTTTGTGCTCTCTATTCCATGACAGAAAAAAAAAACGAGGGAGGGGGGTGCACGTGCCCGGTGTGCCACCCCCTGGCTACGCCTCTGGTCCAAGGCGAAGTAGACATGTATTGCCGTAGCTCGTCTTCATTGCTCCAGGTATTGAAAACAGCGACGTGGTCGTACGCTTCAAGCCAGCTTTCCGGGTCTTCGAATGATCATCCACGGAAGATTGGCGGCTCCCTGGGTTGTCGGAGAAGAATAGATGTAGGCGGCACAGGGACTGTCATCGTCTCTGCGGTCGATGTCAATGTCTTAGGCTGCTTGGCATTTTCGGGAAGGAGCCCGTACTCTGGTTGTAGTCCCTTCTCTTTGCGGCTACTTCGACGATCTGAGTTGTTCTTAGCGTCGTCTTTTCGCGGCTTGGGCTGGGGTCAGCCCTTCACGGGGCCGTCCGGATCATGAACGAAGCAGTTACTCCACCATATGTAACGTGGTTGTGATGGTGATGAAAGCAATCGCAGCCGGTAAAGATCAAACTCTTTATTGGACGAACTTGTGTCCAGAAAAAGAATGACAACGATATCGGCACACACAGTCGTCGGTCGTCGGATATTCTGATCAGTGTTAAGGCGCGTCGGCATTTATACATGTGGCATCGAAGAATCCAGCCTTATCGTTGGTGGCCGTGTTAGTGCCAGAATAAACTCTACTTTTCGCACTGTGCGCTGAAGCTTATCCGAAAAATCTAGATTAATCGGGAATGTTTGACATTCCGGCGTGTCACGCGCAACGCAGTGGCTACACATGTAGCGGTTCGGTTACATGGCAATAGAAAAAGAAGCGCGCGTGGCGATTTTACATTAACGATTCGTGTTATGTGACAGAGGGATGGACTGTCCGACGGACAGTTTTGGGGACGAAGCACCTTAGGGCCGAGCCTTGTACCACCGGCGTCTAGCGTAGCTCTGGTTTAAACTGAGCACGCGCCAGGTGCGCGCTGAGAAGGGTTGCCACTGACTTTCGAGTAAATGTCGCCAAACGATGACAAAAAAGTCGGCAAAAGTCGCCATTTTTTTTACAAATTTCGCCAAAAAGGTCGCCATTCTAGATATGTGCGGCATACCTAGTAATAAAAATTTCCACTCACGTATAGCCCCGTAGAATACAGTACCCTCCAAGACCCATAAATTATATTGACGTTTCTCAATGCCAGTCGTACCGCCCGCTTCACCATGGGAGTGCATGGTGCTGCTTCTCCGACTAGCCGCAAGATGCGCGGGGTGACGCAAGGGTGAATGAACGAAACGCTCATGATATCCTTCCATCCCTGTTCGCTCGTTGCAAAGGTAAAAGTGTGCTAAAGTTTGGGCGAAAACCGTGAAAGCGTTGTTTGTAGGTAGCTTTACGTACCCTTACATGAATTAAAAGGAGTAAAAGGTTTATTGAAGGTAACACGACAGACTTCTTACAGCAACCGATCATTAGCGAGTCTTACACCTTTTCAGTGGGAACTAATATGACACCGGACGCCACCGCAACCCTTTCTTATAGTCACTTATATCTACACGCGTCAATTCGATGCGTTATTAATGAACAGGTAGACAATGTAAAATGTTATATAGCAATTGTTTTCATTGCACACGCTCACCGAGGGCAGTGGAAAATACCTCAATAAATAATTTTTTTATTGGACAAATAGCCGCGTATCCGCCTCTCTTCGCTATTCCAAAACAGTATTTACGAGCTGAATTGGGGGTACTGCAACAATGAATAAGACGCCTAGCTATTCAGAACAGTTGGTGCTTTGGCGGAACAAATGGTCGGAACACGCGGCCAACGGGCCAACCCGTCGTCTAGCCCCTTCAGAAGCGAAACTTCAGAGAAGCTTAAAGCACGTAAAGCCATAAACTTATAAACACTGCCCCCTCGCGGTTTGCAAGGCAGTCCGCTGACTTAAATTTTGCTAGGACGTCGCTGTGGGACGTTCTAGTACCTCCTGCATCTAGATGAATTGAGGAGATACACACGAGTTACAGGACGGACATACCGAATGACGCGTAATGTGCACATTCTACTCGTGGGTCTAAAACCAAGAAAAAATACAGAGAATGTTGCCGCTCATTCGTTGGGAATTCACTGAGCTTAGGATGCATAACTCAGTGGAGACCTAAGCCGAAAATCGCCAAAAATTCGCCATGTCGCCATTCATAATTTTAGGTAGCCACGGGCCTCTCAAATTCGCCAATTTGGCGAAAAGTAGCCACCGTTGGCAACCCTGGCGCTGAGCACTCGCCGGGAGCGCTCGCACCCGGCGCGTGCTCTGGTTCGAATCGAGACCGCAAGGGGCGCTGCGGTGCCCAAGGCCTATATAGGCGCGCGTTTCCGGCGCGCGCTCTTTCTTCAGCCATGGATGAAAACGGTCGCTTATGACATGGATGAAACGGCGAAGTGGTGGCTCAATTGCAAGCGGAGTCGAGGGCTCGCAACGCTTCTGCAGCACGGCGACGCAGACAACAAGCGGACCCCGAGGTGAAGGTTTCTCACGCTTAGACGGCACGACTACGCAGTAAATGGACAGGGAGAACGTGGATGTCCTCGGCTTAGTGAATCTATGCGATATCGAGCGGAGTTCTGTGGTGTCCGGCCGAGCGCCGCAGTTGATCGTCGAGTCGATAATGCGCAGGCGCGCGAAACAAATAAAAGACACGCGGCGCCGCATCCTGCCCGTTCCTTATCGGGACCGGCCACCTCAACACCATATACGCCTATGACATCAATAAAACAACATCGTATTTACTGTACACACGTGTTTGTCACGCATTTGCATGCTCGAGTGGGCAATGTACGGGGGATTCACGATTACCCGAATGAACTCCGGTGCTTCGCCCACTCATCATCATTCACTTCGTGGATATGCGTGAATTTTCTATGCGAGTCGGCATAGAAATACTTACGTATTAAAAATAACATTCATATAGCGCGTACGTCTGTATGGCTGACTACGGCATCACAGTGTTAGAACCAGTGACACTGCCATCTTATGATGACGATGATGGCGACAATGTGGATGCGCTTTGAAGACGTGGACAGAGAAGAGACGGGACACACACATCTGATGATGTTTACCTGGCGGTATTCCAGCATATACACATGGGCTGTGTCCTGTCTCACTTTACAACCCGTAACGCAGCTTGCTACTATGATTTCAGCAAATTACTAGTTAGGGTGACCTATGCTTCCCTGGCTTCTCTCACAACGGTTGTTCTTATACAAGATATTAGCACTGACCCGTAGTTCTGGCAGTGAATCTTGACAAGACCTTCGATTTACGTGAACAACTATACGACGTCTCAGAAGGCCCACGCACTTCTGGTCGTGACGGGAGGACGCCGAGGCGGCCGGAATACGTCGCATTGCAACGTGGGAGACGTGCCCCCAACACACAGGACGATAATCGTTTTCTTCAGTTCTGGCTTTCAATGCGCTTTCTTTCTCCGTGCACGACAGAGCGTTGCTTGTGATGCGTGCAGTTTAGACCTTCGTGATAGTCATGCTATCTTTCTACATATCGATGAAGACAAGGGGATGCTTGACCTACGTACACCTTGTTACAATCACATGGGACAGCTGGCTGAGGTAAACCTGTATCCACGGCTCGCGACAGCGACATTTCTATCCTGGAAGGTTTTTAGCTGGGTGGACTTGAACTACGCAGCCTGAGCCACAGTTGGAGGGCTAACTGCCCAACTACACCGCAAGTGATCGAATGCCATTTGGTTGATAAAGTGTGCGGCAATGTACAGCCACACCTCGACGAAGCGGGTACACTATTTTGGCAACAGCACCCTGGCCCATCGCCACTCCTGATTTCAGAGCGAAGAAACTTTAGTAGGAGCTTCTGTGTGGCCTCACATTGAGCTTCACCGGTACACCATAAAATGTCCATAACTCCAGGTCTTACCAGAGTCACACCGTGAAGGTGTCAGCGTGTCGCGTTCACGCGGCTCATCATGGTCAGCTCCGGGTGAAGGTAACCGGTTAGCGGGCACCTGTGCAGCTACGACGCCGGCGGCCGCGGGCTTTACCGGGTCTTCGCGCGGCATGCTCGTGTTCGCTACACCATGGCAGTCGTCCTCGGCATTCGCGTGACGCTGCGATGCTTCGGTGGGGGCGGCGGCCGCCTTCGGCTCGCCACATCTTTTGAACGTGGATGCGGCGATGCCCGGGGTCGGCTTGGCCGACTTATGAACCTTGCTTCTCTTGGCGGACATCAGGTCAGGAGGCGATGGTTCTATTTCGCTGTTCTTGTTGTCGATAGCGATGGCAATCGCTTAACGAAGTGCGCCTGCCGACGAAGGGTATTAAATGGTTACGCTTGGTATGGTAAAAATAAATCCCTGGTGCAAAAATACTGAGGTTCTAAATAGAAGGCAAATGTCACGAACGCCTCATAAGACGATAAACAAGCGTTCATTTCTGAGAGCTTGGCAGACGAAGGTCATATTTGGAGGGTTGGCGAGGCAGAGGGGAGGAAGAAGGTCGGTCGTATTCATTAATTTTAATCTTCTAACAAATAAGTGCAAACCGCTCAATTCTTGGGCGATCTCCATCAGTGGGTAGGTGCCACACACCCGCTACGGTGGTCGGTGGTTGTGGTGCTCGACTGCTGACCCGAAGGTGGCGGGATCGAATCCCGGCCGCGGCGACCGCATGTGTGGATGGAAGCGAAAATGCGTGAGGCCCCTGTACTTAGATTTAGGTGCACGTTAAAGAACACCAGGTGGTCGAAATTACCGGAGCCCTCCACTACGGCGTCTCTCGTGATCATATCGTGGTTTTGGGACGTTAAACCCCAACAATTATTATTATTATTATTATTATTATTATTATTATTATATTATTATTATTATTATTATTATTATTATTATTATTATTATTATTATTATTATTATTATTATTATTATTATTATTAGGTGGCACACGTGTAGAGAAAAGAACAACAATTAATTATACAACAATAAATTATACGGAATAAGCTTTATTTCTCATCCAGCTTTCCCTACTTCATCTCCTTCATAAGGAGTGAAAAAATTCTTGTTCATTTTTCCATGATTCGGCTTGTGATACGCATTATTTTACAACGACGGCAACGGTAGCTATGCTATGCTACCTGTTTGGCACGTACCCGCTTTTTGTGGCGCATACCCGCCGAGATTTTTTACAGCTTAAGCAGCTCCACTGTTAAAAACGCCAAGGCTGCGAGGAACACGCAGCACATTCAGAGCGAAAGCTAGAGCAGCGGTGTTCCCATAGAGCCCGTTGTACGCTCTCTTGGGGAAACTACGGCAAGTACAGTTGCAAGATATACCCACTACGCCATAAATCATCATAATTTTTGCGAAGTATAGGGATGCACCCACTATGCCATTATTCGTCTTTCTGCGGAGAAGCGAGGTACCCGCAATACATCTGTAAGGCATTATGTGCACTTTGTTGATGCTGTGGCTAAAGGATGGATGGAAAAACTTTTATTAAGGTCCCTCGGAACGCGCCCTAGCACCTATCGAACCGCTCCCACGTCGGAACAGAAAGACCAAAGATTTAGTGTTTCTGCTGTGGCTAATGACGATGAAAAATTATGGCTGAGCCCTTTGTGATGGGTCAGAAGCTTTAAACCACCCACTCATAACGCAATTTGCATTGCGTGACGCGTGGTTGTTATTTTACTCTTCTCCTAGACTATATTACATCTGTTAAAGCGATTCCTTTTTGCGAAGGAGGGTCTTTTTGCGGAGGAGTTTCAAGCACCGGCGTGGCTCTGTGGTAGAATACTCGACTGCCACGCACGTGGCCCGGGTTCAAATTTCGCACGATCCTGGATAATAGACACTTTTAGTTGGGCGTCCGCAAAAGTTGCGTACGCTATGCACAATACCTTGCGTACGCTGCAAGCGATGCGTGCCACAACACTTTTAGTTTAACGTACCGCGAAACGTTTCACTCAAGTAGATAAGTCATATGCGAGATGTAGGCGATTTCGCATGCTTATCAGCGCCACCGACGTCAGAAGTATGCTAGATCCCAGCAATAACGTGGCCTCTGTGATCTACACGCAGGACCTCCCGATGGCCTGGGTAACGGCCACCAGCATACAAGACAGACCGCGGCGTTCGCTGTGTGCATTTTTAGCGTCGTCCCTGGGTGCATTGGTTGCGCGCGTCGACCTTTGCCGTTGAACACTGATGTGTACACAGGTTTGAAGCTGGGTGCAGTATGTAAGAATGGCGTTTGTTGGGGCACGGCCGTGCTGGATCGAACGCAGCGTTCTATCCAGCGCGGCTGTGGATGAGCCTTAGCATGCCCTGCCGAAACTGGTCGCATTCCAGGTACTCTTAACGTTCCTATCTACTAGCAGCACTTTCAAGGAGCCAAAGCTCGCACAACGCTCAACGCGCGTTATGTTGCAGCAGACCAGGCTTTCTTTTTTTTTTTTTACGGGGTCATTGGCCGAGAGGCCTGGCAGAAAGAGATTAACGCGTTCCCGCACACAACCTGTCGAAGACGGTTGCTTGAGGAATTTTGTGATACACGAGACCATGGTGCACGAGACTAAGCCTTCCCACTCGTAGGACGCCGGAACGTGCCGCTTGATTGTACCTTGTCTGGCATGGAAACATGGCCTTTCCATGTAGAGTACACACGATTTGCATCGGGTTCGTTGTTGCTGTCTGCATGGAACGCCACTGCAGCCACCTTGTGCTATCGTTTATGGTTTGTTCGAGGTCTCGCGAGAACGCAACGTAGTAAGCGTTGCGTTACGTACGCAGCGTCTTGTTACGGGCGTTACGTACTGCGCATGCGCACTTCTCTCTCGCAGCCGTGGTGCGTACGTAGGCTCGTTACGTATACGCCAAACTAAAAGTGTCAATTTTTTCTCATTGCTCGCGATAGCGGTTCCAGACTCCGGCGGCGGACAACGTTGTCCAACAACAGTCGATTCTAATGGCGTAGTACTACGCCATTAGAATCGACTGTTGTTGTGATCTTATCACAACTTTCGTTGTAAAATGCTTTTTCTAGGTTGCATTGGGAGCTGCACACACAAAAAAATTCGACAGGTGCCACGCGTTGTGGGAATCGGTTTCATGCGAAGCAGTCAGCGAGTACTTCTAGGCTGTATTTTATGGCTTTGAACTGTGGTAGCCTCGATACTCACCGGAGTCGAAGAGTACCGCGTCTACCGTCGCCTGCTCACGTTTAGCGCACCGATCCGCGCTCAGCTAGCAAAGGCGTTGAGCGCCGCGCGGCAAAACAATGTTCGATATACAACACAAACACAAACATTTTATTTGCCTTCGGCGGCACCCCAACACACAGTACAACGTCCGTTCCCGGGATACGGGGAAGCAACGGGCTTCCCGCACGGACGATACACCAAGGGGGGACCGCGAGCACGTCGCAGCTGGCAATGGCGAGCTTTGACATGCCGCTCGGGGAAAGGTCCCTCGCGGCTATGCTGCGCACTCTCGCGATGACCACTGGGCCTGGTCGCGAGAGCTAGGGCAATCTCCGTACGCGTGGGCCTCCGGCAAGTGCGGCTCGGCGTGTTACGACCGCGCACGGGCACTAGGCACCGCTATTTGGCTTAACGTACGGAACAGGAGCTAATACTCAGGTAGACACGCCCGCCGAGGCTGCCGAGGCACCCAGGCAGGCTACAGTCCGGAGATTCCCAAAGGGGACGTCGGACCAGAAAGAAACACGCGCTTACCCAGCGGCACCCGAGGAGAGAGCGAATTCGTCCCGGCGTGCACGTGCGTCAGTCACGCCGAATCTCGCGGCTCCGAGACCGCGTGCAGCGCCACCACGAGAGCCGGCGCGTAGCGCAAGATGGCGCCACTTGCCGCCACTTAATCAGGAAATTTTGTGGGATATATTGAAAGAAGTGGGCATAGGGGACGACTGTATACAGCTTGTCGCGTAATTAATACCCGAGCCCTAGACCAAGCATTCCTTCTCTTTATTCCACTGCTCGTGTCTACGTCTTCTTTCTTCTCTTTGTCCTCCTGGTTGTTGCCGCGCGGCCGCAATCGTCCGCAACATACTCCCAAGGGGCCAAGGCGATCACGAGGCAGTTGAATCTCGCTGACTTGCCTCCAGAATGTATAACTTTTGAACGGGTCGTTTTATGGTGTGTCCCGATGCTAGTCGAAGGGTGCAGATGCGCGCGATGTTATCCTTTCCCGGGTGCACTGCGAGAACCTTGCCCAGCTTCCATAGTGGCGGATGTGTGCCTTCGTCATGCACAAGCACCACGTCACCTTCGTGTAGCCGAGGTAGTTTACGATGAGGCGCGTTGTGCGCAGATCGAAGTAGAAGGAGGGAGTACCGCTTCCATCGGCTCCATATCTCCGCTGTAAGACGCTCACGATAGCGCGCGCGACAAATCAGGTCCTCTCTCGTCGATGACATGCCATAAGAATTGCTGACTTCTTGCGGAAGGCAGATGAGGCGTCTCCCAAGCAAGAAGTGTGACGGAGTCAGCGGTTGCAGTTCATCAGGGCTGCTATCAAAATAAGTAAGAGGTCTGCTGTTTAAACCGTGCGAGGGCCTCAGCGTCGAGACTGTTGCGCCCAAGCGACCGTTTCAACGCGTTTTTTGTCGATCTGATGAGGCGCTCCCACCAGCCTCCCCACCAAGGAGCTCTCTCAGCGATGAACTTCCATTTGATCTTGGTGTTGGCCGCATATTCTCGCAGAGCTGGCAGAATGGGCTTGAGCACTTGCGCTGAGCAGTGAAAGGACAGTGCGTTATCCGAGTAAACGGTGTCGGGTATTCCACGCCGCGAAATAAAACGGCGGAAGGCGAGAAGAGTTGTTGTCGTTGTCATGTCGGTTGTCAATTCCAAATGGATAGCTCGAGTGACAGCACAGGAGAACATGAGTATGTAGGCCTTTCTGCTAGTAGCAGCCGTGTCACGTGTGTAGAGGGGCCCGCAGAAATCCAACCCAACGACAAAAAAAAAAGGACTGGCTTCCGTTATTCGGTCTCGTGGCAGTGGAGCAAAGGGTGAGGTCTCAGCGACAGGCTTGTAGCGTTTGCAAGGCAAACAACTCCTCAGTACCCTTTTGACGGTCTGTCGTCCTTTCACAACCCAAAACTTCTCTCGAAGCTCGCAAAGCGTGGCTTCTGCTCCGCTGTGAAGGACGCGTTCATGCGCGGCTGAAACCACAAGATGGGTGAAGATGTGCCTTGCTGGCAACAGGCCTGTCGCTGAGACCTCACCCCCGGGTTTCGGCACCAGAAAGAATGTCGCGTGATTAATACCCGAGCCCTAGACCAAGCATTCCTTCTCTTTATTCCACTGCTCGTGTCTACGTCTTCTTTCTTCTCTTTGTCCTCCTGGTTGTTGCCGCGCGGCCGCAATCGTCCGCAACACAGCTTTTGAGGGAAATATACCGAGAAAATACAGTTTGTATAGAATGGGAAGGAATAAGTAGCAAGGACAGCGTTGAAATTAGCAAGGGGCTGAGAGAGGGATGTCCTTTGTCCCCGCTGTTATTCATGCTGTACATGGTGAGGATGGAAAAAGCGCTAGAAGGTAGCAACATTGGATTTAATTTGTCAACAAACAGGTCGGCACGATGGTTGAGCAGAAGCTTCCAGGTCTATTTTATGCTGATGATATTGTCTTATTTGCGGACAGTCAAGATGATATACAGCTACTGGCAGATATATGCGGAAGGGAATGTGAGGCTCTAGGACTAGGATTTAGTGCAACAAAATGTGGATTGATGGTATTCAATGATCACGAAGACCATGCGGTCATAATACAGGGCCAAAAAATACCCAGGGTAAGCGAGTACAAGTACCTCGGAGTATGGGTAAATGAGGGGGACATATATATGGAGGTACAAGAGAAAGCATCGGTAGCAAAGGGAAAGAGGAATGCTGCAATTATGAAGCACAGAGCTTTAATAATAATAATAATATCTGGGGTTTAACGTCCCAAAACCACGATATGATTATGAGAGACGCCGCAGTGGAGGGCTCCGGAAATTTCGACCACCTGGGGTTCTTTAACGTGCACCTAAATCTAAGTACACGGGCCTCAAACATTTTCGCCTCCATCGAAAATGCAGCCGCCGCGGCCGGGATAAGCACAGAGCTTTATGGGGATACAATAGGTACGAGGTGCTTCGAGGGCTGTGGAAGGGCGTGATGGTCCCGGGGCTTACATTTGGGAACTCAGTGGTGTGCATGAAGTCAGAGGTACAATCAGGAATGGATGTAAATCAAATGACGGTGGGCCGCCTCGCGTTGGGCGCTCACGGGAAGACGACAAATAAGGCTGTAAAGGGTGATATGGGATGGACAGGCGTTGAAGTGAGGGAAGCTCAAAGCAAAATGAGATTCGAAGAGAGGCTGAGGAAAATGAAGAAGAGTAGATGGGCACAGAAGGTTTTCAGGTATTTGTATAGAAAAAGCGTTGACACGCAGTGGAGAAAAAGAACTAGGAGGCTCACCAGTAAATATACGGCTAGCAGTGCGGGCGATATGGCAACAAGGAGCATTAAGCGGAGGGTCAGAGAGGCGGAGAGGACTTATTGGATGGCAGCGATGGAAAAGAAGCCGGCTCTGAGTAACTACCGAAAGGAGGGAAAGCTTTTATGATAATTCAAGGGGAAGCGCTTTGCTGTTTGAAGCAAGGTCGGGATGCCTTAGAACGCGTAGTTATAAAGCGAGATTCAGTAACGAAGAATAACAATGTACATGCTGCGGGGTAACTAAGGAAACGATGGAACATGTACTGATTTAATGTGGCGATATTCACCCAGGTATACGTGTGGGCACGTGTCTACATGAAGCCTTGGGTTTTAGGGACAACAATGGAAAGCTGAACACGTCCGCGATAGAAATAAGTAAGAGACGATTAGAGTATTGGTGGCAGAAAAGTAGAGAAGAGATAAAGTACAAAAATAAATAATGGGGAAAAATAAGGTCATTCTGCCTTAAGAGGCAGAGAGATGGACCGTGAATTTATATTTTTTTTGGTATAACAACATAGATTTAATCAGTGTAGATAAGGTATTAAGCCAACTTGAAACAAGGAAATTTTTTTTTCTTCGAGCCTGGTGGCAGACATGGCACCGCCCCGTTATAAAGGGGACGCTTATAGCATCCATCCATCCATCCATCCGGAGAACGGGAGATGGAAAGGATTCGCAGAACGGTGAAATGCCCGCGCAGTGGCTTCGGGCGCGCCTCGGATCCCCACATCCTCCTCTCCTTAAATTACCTTGTACCGGTCTGCAAAGGCAGCCGGTCGTCGCCCATGCATGCAAAGGCGTTATGCAATGAGCAACAGCTAACCTCAGCCCAGGCCCACAACTGCTGCGAATTACTCTACAAATAAAAAAGGGGAAAAAAGAAAAATAACAACACAACACGCTCAAAATAGAGAAAAAATATATATATATTATTGAGCCCGCGGAAGGGGGAGGGGGGACTAAAGTTCGAGGAGCCGGTCGACGTCCATTGTCTCCACGCCGTCTCCGTCTTCCGCGGTTGGAGGCCTGCTGCTGGTTGGCGGTGAGGGCGTCAGCGGTCCGGTTAATAGTGTCACGTGGTCGTGACGTCGACGAAGAGAGCAGTCGGCGTTGTCAAGATGAAACTGTTTATTTGGCCGAACTTGTGGCCGGGAAAACGGAAAGTTAATTTACAGCAATACACACGGTATGCACTGATAGCGGCGTACAGATCGTCGACCGTCGATCAACTGACAAGCGATCAAGCGCGTTGGCTTTTATACAGGCGCTATCGAACTTTCCAGCAATATCGCTGGTGGCGGCGTCATCTCTAGACAAAACTGGAACATTCGCGTGCGGGGCGCAATCTTAACAAACCGATCTACTACAATCGCGACGCTTCTAGAACACTACTTCGCGGACAGCGTCGAGCGTTGATAACCGTCCCTGCCGGTCAAACCCGAATACATCAAAACAAGACAAGAAGTGGGCGTGGCATTGCCCCCCTCTGAAAAAGCATCGTCCCGATGCTTATGAAAGAACATAGAAGAGAGAAAAACAAAACAAAACAAGTGCATACACAAATAAATTACAATAACGAAGGAAAAAAATAGAGTCCCCAGGCTCGCTAACGCACAAAAAACGGCTTAAGGCGCACGACATGGACGACTTCAGGTCGCGCACGGCGCCGCTGAGAGTTCGTAATGCCGTCAGGGGCAACCTCATAGTCGAGTGCGCCGAGGCGTCGAAGTACCCTGTACGGTCCGAAGTATCGTCGAAGAAGCTTCTCACTAAGTCCTCGTCGGCGTATTGGCGTCCATACCCATACACGGTCACCGGGTTGGTATTCCATGTGGCGTCGTCGAAGGTTGTAGCGGCGGCTGTCAGTCGTCTGCTGGTTCTTTATCCGTAGGCGGGCGAGCTGTCGTGCTTCTTCGGCGCGCTGTAGGTAGGTGGTCACGTCGATGTTTTCCTCGTCGGTCACGTTTGATAGCATGGCGTCGAGCATCGTTGCCGGGCTCCGTCCGTAGACTAACTTGTATGGCGTCATCTGCGTCGTTTCCTGTACGGCCGTGTTGTACGCGAAGGTCACGTACGGAAGGATGGCGTCCCACGTCTTGTGTTCGACGTCGACGTACATGGCCAGCATGTCGGCGATGGTCTTATTTAGACGCTCGGTGAGGCCGTTGGTCTGTGGGTGGTACGCAGTGGTGCGGCGATGGCTTGTGTGGCTGTATTCCAAGATCGCCTGAGTTAGGTCAGCCGTGAACGCCGTACCTCTGTCGGTGATGAGAACCTCTAGGGCGCCGTGTCGAAGGACGATGCTCTCAACGAAGAACTTGGCTACCTCAGCGGCACTGCCTTTGGGCAGGGCTTTTGTTTCGGCGTAGCGGGTGAGGTAGTCGGTAGCCACGACGATCCATTTATTTCCGCAAGTCGACGTTGGGAACGGCCCCAGGAGGTCCATCCCGATCTGCTGGAATGGTCGCCGAGGAGGCTCGATCGGCTGAAGGAAGCCTGCTGGTCTTTTGGGCGGTGTCTTCCGTCGCTGACAGTCTCGGCACGTCCTTACGTAGCGAGTGACGTCGGCGGCAAGGCGCGGCCAGTAGTACTTTTCGTGTACTCGTGCGAGCGTTCGGGAAAGTCCGAGGTGTCCAGCCGTCGGGTCGTCGTGCAGGGCATGCAAAATTTCTGGTCGCAGTCCCGAAGGTACAACGATAAGGTAGCTGGCTCGGGCCGGAGAGAAGTTCTTCTTTACGAGGATGTTGTTTTTCAAAGAAAATGATGCCAATCCTCGCCTGAATACTTTTGGGACAACGATGGTTCTGCCCTCCAGGTATTCCCCTAGACCCTTCAGTTCAGGGTCGGCTCGCTGTCGTTCGGCGAAGTCTTCGGTACTTATGGCTCCCAAGAAGCTGTCATCATCCTGGTCGTCGGGCGTTGGTGGGTCGACGGGGGCACGAGACAAGCAGTCGGCGTCGGAGTGTTTCCTTCCGGACTTGTACACGACAGTAATGTCAAATTCTTGAAGTCTCAGGCTCCACCGTGCGAGGCGACCTGAAGGGTCCTTCAAGTTAGCTAGCCAACACAAGGCGTGATGGTCGCTCACAACTTTGAAGGGCCTGCCGTAGAGATAGGGGCGAAACTTTGACGTAGCCCAGATGATGGCGAGGCACTCCTTTTCTGTTGTGGAATAGTTGACCTCTGCTTTAGACAGCGACCGGCTAGCATAACTGATAACCCTTTCCAGTCCGCCCGCCCGCTGCACAAGGACGGCGCCGAGTCCTATGCTGCTTGCATCGGTGTGAATCTCCGTATCGGCGTATTCGTCGAAATGCGCAAGTATTGGAGGTGTCTGCAGGCGTCGTTTCAGTTCATGAAATGCTTCGACTTGCGCTGTTTGCCACCTGAATTCGACGTCGGTCTTCGTGAGCTGCGTTAGTGGCTCGGCGATCCGTGAAAAGTCTTTGACAAAGCGTCTGTAATAGGCGCACAAGCCGAGAAATCGGCGCACGGCCTTCTTGTCGGTGGGTGGCGGGAAAGCGGCGATGGCAGCTGTTTTCTGCGGGTCTGGGAGCACACCAGTCTTGCTGATCACGTGACCCAGAAACAAGAGCTCCTCGTACGCGAAGCGGCACTTTTCTGGCTTCAGGGTGAGCCCGGAGTTCTTGATTGCTTGAAGTACGGATTGAAGTCGCTGGAGGTGTTCGTCGAAGTTCGAGGAATACACAACGACGTCGTCCAAGTAAACAAGGCAAGTCTGCCACTTCAAGCCAGCTAATACAGTATCCATGACTCGTTGGAAAGTCGCAGGTGCCGAGCAAAGACCGAAGGGCATGACCTTGAACTCGAACAGGCCGTCCGGCGTTATAAAGGCGGTCTTTTCTCGGTCTCTCTCGTCGACTTCAATTTGCCAGTAGCCGGTCTTGAGGTCCATCGACGAAAAGTAATTCGCGTTGTGGAGTCGATCCAGGGTGTCGTCTATCCGTGGGAGAGGGTATACGTCCTTTTTTGTGACTTTGTTCAAGCGACGATAATCGACGCAGAAACGTAGGGTCCCATCCTTCTTCTTCACTAACACCACGGGAGACGCCCACGGGCTGTTGGACGGCTGGATGATGTCGTCGCGTAGCATTTCATCGACTTGTTTCTTAACGGCCTCCCGTTCCCGCGTCGAAACCCGGTAGGGACTTTGACGGAGTGGTCGAGCATTTTCTTCTGTTATGATGCGGTGCTTAGCAAGGGGCGTTTGTCGGACCCGCGACGACGACGAGAAACAGTCCCTGTATTCCTGCAGAAGGCGTCGAAGCTGTTGCTGTTGGCGAGCGGGAAGTCTTGGGTTTACGTCGAAGGGTGGCTCAGGGATCGTCGTCGTAGCTTCGTCAGAATCTGAAAAGGCAAACGCATCGCTGACGGCCAAGATTTCTTCGATGTGTGCAATCGTCGTGCCCCTGCTCAGGTGTCTGTATTCCTGGCTGAAATTCGTTAGCATCACGCTTCCTTTCCCTTCATACAGCCGAGCAATGCCTCTTGCGACGCAAATGTCACGGTCTAGCAGCAAACCCTGATCGCTCTCGATGACACCTTCGATGCATTCAGCCGTTTCGGTGCCGACGGGAATTATGATGCTGGATCTAGGAGGAATGGTGACTTGATCCTCGAGCACGTTGAGGGCATGTTGACATGGGTTCGTATCCGGTGGTGTCGCTTTCTCCGACGATAGGGTTATCGACTTGGTTCTTAAGTCGATGACGGCGCCGTGGTCACTTAGGAAGTCCATTCCAAGTATCACATCCCTGGAGCAGTTTTGTAGGATTACAAAGCTCGCAGGATAAGTCCGGTTGTTGATAGTGACTCTCGCCGTGCAGACACCAATCGGCGTTATTAGATGGCCTCCAGCGGTACGGATCTCGGGGCCTTCCCAAGCAGTCCTAACTTTCTTCAACTTTGCTGCGAACGGCCCACTGACGACAGAATAGTCGGCTCCAGTATCGACGAGAGCGGTGACGTTGTGGCCATCGATCAGAACGTCGAGGTCGCTAGTCCGCCGTCTTGCGTTGCGGTTACGTCGCGGCGTCGGGTCACGGCTACGTCGGTTTGCACCGCTGCTTCCGCGTTGCGTCGTCAGGTCTGCTTCCGGTCGCAAAGTATCGTCTTCAGGACGTCGTTCGGCGTGTGGCGGGGGCTCGGAATTTCGTCGCGGTGGCGTCGTCGACGGCGGAGGATCTTCAGCATTTCGTCGTTCAGCAACCGCACCTCCATCGGTTGCTGCCCTTAGTTTTCCGGATACGGGCTAGGCGACCGGCCCCGGTTTGGGCCAGTGTACTGCCGGCGACGCGGTGACATGTAACGGCCGGGCGACGGCGAGCGGGAAGGTCGTCGTTCTTGCCACTGTGTTCCGGTGAGGTAGTCGTCGATGTCGCGAGGCCGTTCGCCTGGCTGCGGGCGCGGCGCGTTGACGGCGAATCCGCGTAGCCCCATCTGACGGTACTGGCAGCGGCGGTACGTGTGGCCGGCCTCCCCGCAGTGGTAGCAGAGCGGGCGGTTGTCAGGGGCGCGCCAGACATCGGTCTTCCTCGGGGTGTAGCGCTGGCCGACAGATGGGCGGTAGGGCGTCGGTGGCGGTGGCGGCGGCGGCGTCTGGCAACGGTACTGCGGCGGTGTGTCGCCTTGGCGTGGGCGTAGAGGAGGAGCATGACGGCGGGCTGCAGCAGCATAGCTCATAGCTTGCGCCTGCGGCTCTACTAGCTTAGGCGCACCGATTGAATGCTGGATCTCCTGGCGTACGACGTCGGCGATGGAATCTACTTGAGGTTGCGACGAAGGTAGAAGTTTTCGCAGCTCCTCTTGCACGATTGCACGAATCGTCTCACGCAGGTCGGTGGATCCTAGCGCTTGAACGTCGGCGTAGCTTGTGGTCGAGAAGCTGCGGTTGTATTGCCTTGTTCGCATCTCAAGCGTTTTCTCGATTGTTGCTTCGGAGACAAATTCTTGGACGGTATTCGGCGGATTCCTCATAAGGCCAGCGAAGAGCTGTTCCTTTACTCCTCGCATGAGGAAACGAACCTTCTTTTCTTCAGGCATGTTGGGGTCAGCATGGCGGAACAGCCGGGTCATTTCTTCCGCGAAGATGGTCACGTTTTCGTTCGGGAGCTGAACCCGTGTCTCCAGCAAGGTTGCGGCCCTTTCCTTTCGGACGACGCTCGTGAACGTCTCCAAAAAAGCACTGCGAAAGAGATCCCAGGTTCGAAGCGTGGACTCCCGTTTCTCGAGCCATGTCCTTGCTGCTTCTTCCAGGTAGAAGTACACATGGCGCAGCTTGTCGTCGGCGTTCCAGTTGTTAAATGTTGCGACCCTTTCGAAAGTCTCGAGCCAGGTTTCCGGGTCTTCGAATGACGACCCGCGGAAGAATGGCGGCTCCTTGGGCTGCCGGAGTAGGATCGGCGAAGGCTGCACGGGGTCGGTCATCGTCGCTGCGGTCGGTGTTGGGACTTGGGGCTGCCTGGTTTGTTCGGGGAGGAGCCCGTGCTCTGGCGGTAGTCCCTTCTGCCTGCGGCTTGTTCGACGATCCGGGTTTTCTTTGCCGTCGTCCTCCTCGCGGCTCGGGCTTGGGTCAGCGCTTCGCGGGGGCGTCCGGATCATGGAAGCAGCAGCACCTCCACCAGATGTCACGTGGTCGTGACGTCGACGAAGAGAGCAGTCGGCGTTGTCAAGATGAAACTGTTTATTTGGCCGAACTTGTGGCCGGGAAAACGGAAAGTTAATTTACAGCAATACACACGGTATTCACTGATAGCGGCGTACAGATCGTCGACCGTCGATCAACTGACAAGCGATCAAGCGCGTTGGCTTTTATACAGGCGCTATCGAACTTTCCAGCAATATCGCTGGTGGCGGCGTCATCTCTAGACAAAACTGGAACATTCGCGTGCGGGGCGCAATCTTAACAAACCGATCTACTACAATCGCGACGCTTCTAGAACACTACTTCGCGGACAGCGTCGAGCGTTGATAACCGTCCCTTCCGGTCAAACCCGAATACATCAAAACAAGACAAGAAGTGGGCGTGGCAATAGCGCCGCAAACTAGGGATCTTCCCCCAGTCGGCGTCGGCAGAGGGCCGCGAGGTCGGCGTCAGAGCGCTGGCCGAGCGGGGCCGGCGCCCCTGAAGCCTTCTTGGACTTGGCCTCCTTCTCCACGGCCTCCTTAGTCCGCGCCACGTGCAGGTCTCCGTGGTAGTGGCCCCTGAAGTGCACCGCCACGCCACACGTGGCACAGAATGCTACGCCGGCTGGTAACGGCAGCATCCACCCCCCCCCCCCCCCCGCGGCCGCCACATCGACTTCCAAGACGGTGCAGCCGCGGAACGGCCACGGGACACGGCCTAGGGGCAGGCCGCGACGCACCCGTCTGTGTGCCTTCCATGGTGCGTCGCTGAAGAAGAAACGCGGCACCTCCTGCCCCTGCTGTTGTGTCCACGTGGCCACGCTGCGTCCCTGATGCCTGGGTCGTGGCGGCGCCGAGGCTGCGGGCCCACGCGGCCGTGGTACTCGCTTGGTCGGCCTCTTCGACCCTTGCTGGCGGGCCGCTGGTTCCGCCGCGGTGGTTTTTCTGGGTGCCATGTAGCTGAATCGTCACGCACGCCGAGAAGTGATGCGGCGCACCAGAGGTCTCTTCACCGTATGCCACCTCCCTCAGCAAAGGCCGCTGTTCCTCGCCGGACTGCAGCAGATGTGGGTCCCCTGAGACGCTGGAGCACATCATGTGCTTCTGCCCAGCCCTGGATGGCCCGCGCGACATCATGAAGAGGCCCTACCGCATGCAGGGCCTACCCCACTCCACCGTTGACGATCTCCTGTTCCCGTCTGGATACCAGTCCACCGCCCTGCGAGCTTTTCTGAAGTTTGCGGATGATGCCGGTCTAGAGACCTTGTGAGCCCTGTACCTCAACAGTCCTCCTGCCCCCCACGTCTACTCTGCTGGAACTATGACGACCTGCTGCTGAACCTTCTACATTCTTCCTTCATCTTTACCCCCACTTCCCCATCCCACAGTCACTGATCCGTGTCCCGTTTTTTTTTCTTCTTTTTTTTTGTTTTTCACTCATACCTTTCTTTTTTTTCTGTTACCATCTCTTTTCACTCTCACTGTCCCTTCAATCCCCAGTCCCCCGTGAGTGTATCGGTTGAGGTGTCCTCACTTGAGAGACAGTTATCGTGCACTCTACACCCAATTTTCATTTTCATTTCCTTCTTCCTTTTAAGAATCACCCCCCCCCCCCCCAACTGGGAGACAGAAATAAGTGTCTTATCCTTCCTTCAACAATCACTATATACTCATTGGCTGTCAATCGGGCTCCTCCCAACACCACGTGAGAGGCGGCACAACTCTCTCCACTCGCTCGCACAAGCACTCACGACCCCCTCCACAGGCAAAAAAAAAAGAGACGGAAAGAAAAAGGAAAAAAAAGTGTCGCTCGAGATTCCACAACAGGCGAAAAAAACATAAAGTAAACACGAACACTCAAACAAACAAAAATGGCAGCAACTGGGCGGAGGCCGACTTGTTGTTTGTGGTTATGTGGAGGAAGAGACGCTTATTTCTGCAGCCCAGTCGGGAGCACGGCGCAGCGTCTTGGGGGGGGGGGGGGGGGGGGGGGGAGGGAGTGTAGGTAATGTGTAGGGTGTCATTGTGTCTCGTTCGCCACGGCCGGAGCAGCAGGCAAGACGGCAGCAAGGGCAGGGGCGGCAAGGTCCCAGCTCATCTGTAGGCGGAACTCCACCAGGCTCCGGAGTGCTGGCAGGTGAGGCCGACTTCTTTGCGAGCACTGGCTGTAAAGAAGCTAGCCTACTGCGGTTAGACAGTAAGGTGAGGGCCTTCGTTTGAGGAAATAGGTCCGCCGTCCGGCGCGAAATCGCTTGTTCGCCGTCCCGGGTGTGCCCCGTCGCTTGCGCGCAGTGCCACTGGGCGCTGGCGCGAGCTCGTCAGGCCTCGACGCAAAGGCTTTCAGGTCTGCGATGTGGGCACGGCTGAGTTTTCCCGAAAGGGGATCTTTCAGCAAGTACGCGAGCAGAGTCCAAGCTTTCTCCACTCGGTACGGACCAAGCCACTTAGGAACGAGCGAGGCTGAGAACCCATGTTTATTAGACTGCTATAAAAGCGGAGCCAACACTGGAACCACAGACGCTCATCTGATATGACGCCTGTATCGCAAGAGGACATATGTAGCGTTTAGTGCTTTCTTGTAAAATTACATAGCCAGCACCACAGCCACAATTGACGTTGCACCGACATTACGCCTGCATAGGATGTTCTTCCAAACCAGTTTACAGACCAGGGGTGGCTCTGTATGAGAATACTTGGTTGCCACGCAGAATACGTGGGTTCGATTCCTGCTGGGATCCTAATTTTTATCCTTTCCATTCGTCGGGTCAACGCTGCCGATGTCAGTTTTTCTTAACGCTCTCGCATTTAAATTACCAATGTCTGTTCTCGCTGTTCCTGGGTAGATATAAACTGTCAATCACCTGTGGCGCATACCCGTACACCGCGGCCCGTGGTAAACAGGTATGTGCCACACGTGTCTGGAGGAAAGGGTTTGACCACGTACGCGACGGGATTTTCACGTTATTCTTGTCATAACCCATCAGTCATATTCGTCAAATCCTCTTACCCTGCCATGCCAATTTTGGTCTATACCAAGTTAAGGAGGCGATCATGAGAGCACCCAGACGTAGGCGGCTAGACAGATAAATACGTAGATAGAAACGCTCAAAGTGCCAAAGGTTCGGTAAGAAATGCTTCGCATTTAAAAAAAATGTTGTATCGCACACTAGATAATATGTACGTTACAAATAGCAAAAAAAAAATTATGGTTGATCCCTCAGTCATAGAAATCGGTATAACACGAAAGTGAAACGTGTCTTTACAAAAATAGTTAAATGTTCATTGTACATTGATAAATGAGAGCTTGCACAACGGTCTGTTGGTGTTTGGCGGCTAAAGCACCGTTGATGTGGACGCACCTACGTTGACGTCTGTTGGCAGATCTCCATCCCGATGACTAACGTCAATGATCAAAAATCTTTGTGGTAGCTGAAGTAGTTAACATCTGTCAACCCGAACACAGCTTACGGTGCAAAGATAGCATGAACATGCACGTAATCAACAAGTACTCGATATGCGCTCATGGACAGAGTCGTCATTTGTGGACAGAAACGACAAGGTGCGCGCTCTCCAGTAATTGGATAACCTACACTTCTGCTCGTGCATACAGCGCTTCAGGAACGCGGGAGGCAGAGCTCGTATAGCTTGAGCCAGCGGAAACGTTGGCTTCAGCCGTGAACGCACGAAGGCTGGCGTGTCTCGCTGTAACAAAGCACTCACTCAAATTGTATTGAAACGAAATGGAATGGAAATCGGCGAGCCAGCCTCCGCGGCAACCCTGGCATCGATGCTCCCTAGCGCAGAGGCTACCGAAGCGCGTGCTGTCGGCGATAGTTAGTGTCATGATGCAGTACTTCACTTCACCTCTCCATGACGGCGACATCACCCCACGCCAACAACTGTGAAAGGGAGAAGATGTGAAAGATATAAGGCGCGTTTGTACTCATGCGTGAGCGTCGGTGGCGCAGTAGTTAAAGCGCCCCACTCCCATGGTCGCAGACCGAGAGGGCGCGGGTTAGACTCCCACATCATCCAATACAACGAAAATTTTCCTTCTTGTTTTCTTTGTCATTTGTTCGTGTGCATTTTACCGACGTCAAATCCGTGTGGGAAATGATGTCAGTGAAGTCTTGGTGGACGCCGGCATCAAACACTTAAATTTCGTGTTAAACACCGAAAAAGTTGTGGTAATGCGAGAGAAGCGATGTCAACATAAAAAAAAAAATTCATGGGCCAATCCAACTCTGTGAATGTGGATGACGAACGGAGCTGTGTAGCACACGGCAAAGAGGCGACACAGAATTTTGATGAAAGGTACAGAAAGTCAGAAAGGAAAAGAAAAGACCGAAACGCGTGCCTGGCATCAAATTTGCGAAAAGTCAGAGATTTTCTGATGATGCACAATCTGTTATGCCGGTTTTACGTATAGATGGCTTGCAGTGACGTCACTGAAACAGCCAGATTGGAGCACCAACATGGTGGGACGCGAAGTTTTTGATGTCACGTTAGCGTTATCAGTACATCGCATGCTGGTTCCTTCGTTATTCATGCACACAGACCAAATAACGTTCCAGCAGGTCGTTATCGCACTGAAGCAGGTTAATCGATCGCCGCCTGATTTTACTGCCTGGACATCATCTAAGCCGCCATGTTTGAGCCACGTTGTGCGTCCATGACGTCACGTGCAAGTTATCAGTTGTTCTTGACAGGGCTTTTATTCCACCATCATGGAATATGATAACGAAGTCTTCATATAAAGTGTTCTACCTTTACATTTATTTGTACCACCAGTACAACGCATCTATATGGTTCAGATATATTGAAGTTGTGCAAGCGTGGGTGCGCAGCCCAGCGGTTAATAAACTCGCTATCGGAGCTTATGGCCCTTGGTTCTAGTCCAGCACTGGTAGAAATATTTAGGTTTTTCTGTACATTTATTTCCCTACAGCTATTCATCTTGCGCGACAACGGGACGGACGGACAATTTTGCCGTTGAGTCTGCATAGAAATGCTTACGCATTTAAAGTCCAGCACCTCGGGTCCTCTTATTTCTTTAGCCCGTTTAAAAGCAAGTAAGACGTGAAGCTAACACGATAGAGCTGCGCATTGCACAATTTCGGTGCATCACCTTTCTTTTTTCCACTTCATACCCTATTGCATCCCAAGTGAGGCCACGTTTATCCAACTCTGCCCAACCCTGTACCAAACCTTTACAACGCTGTACTGACGCAGGAAAGTATTACGAGAATTATGGAACGTTACGGTGACGGTGAAGAACTGATCAGCATTATCGTTAAGCACATACTTACCTCCTTATTGCGAAGCTCTGCTCAGCAAAACAACTCACGGGGTCCCTTATGCATTCACCTAAAACGACTCGAAGACGAAAGCCCTCTTCTTTTTCTTCTCAGTCGATTTGTTCATCACCCTCTGAAAGCTTTCTGCACCTAACGTGGTTTTGCACTGCCTCCAGGATCGGAGGTACCTCGACTTGTTTTGCGCTGCCTCCGTGATCGGCCCACCTTTCACCAAGCAAGGGTGCCATGTGATACCTCACCATGTGATGGCGATATGTGACGTCAGGATCACGTCATATGGCGACGTCATCACGTGGTGATTTTTTGCATCACTCGTGTTGACGCCGGCGACGGGGGACGCCGACGCCGGACGCCGGTAAATTTTCAGGTTTGTTTAGGCATCTAAGCTTTTGCTTTAATAAACACCGTTCAGGGCATAGTGATAGCGGCCAGCACAATCGCCGGCCGTCAAAATGTGATGTGATCTTCGGCTGAAACGCGTAGGCTCTAGTATATATACACGTATTATCGCGTGTTCCAGCGTTATCGCTGGTGCTCCCGTAAGCTCAACAATATACAACTATTTGGGAGGCGCACGCGAACGGATTAGAACCGGCAGTAACATTCGAGAAAATACCATTGCATGAACATGTGTCTTTGCTGAGAGGTAACTTTGTGGCATTCGTTACGCTATGCAAACGGTCGCCATGAAAAAAATACAAATAAATACACGTGTAAATGTAATAACAACGCAATGCTTCCCTTCTTTACCAAGAGAGGGGATAAAGATTATTAAAAACCTGCATAGATGAAAATATCGAAAATTTAGGCTTCTTATTATGCACAGCTGATCTCATGACTTCCCTGCTCAGCCTTACGTCCACTGAAATAAAATAGAAGCGTGGTCACAAACGCACTACATCACACACAGAATTTTCCCGTCAAATGATGACATTGTGCAGTGCCCACGTATATATCTCGTCCCCTGGCGATATCGCTAAAATGAAGAGAAAGTGGCTACTCGATGCACACTTCGCAAGACTGAATTAGGAATGAATATCCCAGGAATGCTTTCATTATATGGCGGCAACAATATACTGTATAGATACTCGCATAGATTGGTGTTCCACTGCATAGAGTTTCATTATACTGCCCCGCCACGATGGTCTAGTGGTTATGGCGCTCGGCTGCTGACCCGAAGGTCGCGGGATCGAATCCCGGCCGCGGCGGCTGCATTTTCGATGGAGGCGAAAAAGTTTGAGGCCCGTGTACTTAGATTTAGGTGCACGTTAAAGAACCCCAGGTGGTCGAAATTTCCAGAGCCCTCCACTACGGCGTCTCTCATAATCATATCGTGGTTTTGGGACGTTAAACCCCAGATATTATTATATTAGAGTTTCATTATACTTGTATTAACATTGGGAAACTATATGGTACTCTGTGTTTCCTTGAACTTTCGAAATATAAATAAATGACTACCGCAACAACTCCGTTTGGCAGGTTCACTCTTTTCGTAGAATCATAGCACTGCTGAAATTTGATCGTCATTGATGTAATTTTTCGGGTCTTATTAATCTCCGCCAGTAATACCCCCTTCACGTTTTAGATGTGAAGCATCTTATAGCGGAGTTCAATCCGGTGGTGGTTGTGGTGGTGGTGGTGTGCGGCGTGACCACCCTTACTGCGCATGCGCAAACCTTCTCCACTTGCCCTCTCCACTCCTCCTCTCCCCTCCCCTTTCCCCCTCTTCCCTTCCCCTCTCCACATCAGCTCTCCCCTCCCCCTTCTCCTTTCCCCTCCGCCTCTCCACTTCCCCTCTCCCCTTTCCCCCTCACCACTTCACCTCTGAAACGCGGGCTCTACATGCCAAACACTGCTTCGCATCGCCTCATGGTCCCCTTTAGCGGGAGATGGTGTGATTTTTTTCTGTACGTTTTTCTGTTTGTTAGCTCTTCTAGTGTTAATCTTCTTCGGTCTTTCATATTTTCTCGCGCGCCTCTCCTATTATAGTCTAGTATTTAATTGCAAGCTACTTCTTACATTACGATTCTTGACTCCTTTTATTGCAGGGTACACACCGTAAATGTGGTCAATCATCGCCATCATGATCTTCTTCTACATTATCGTCTCCACGAGCAGCACATCTCGCGGGTGCAAGAAAGCCACATGCGAGTAAAAGACAAAGAAGAAGCACAGTCCTTCGTCCACTGCCGTCACAGACAAATAGCAGCCCTGGTAACATTGGATATCTCAAAAGCTTACGATAGTGTAGAAGATAAAATATTATTGGATCAATTAAACTTTAATTATATCCCTAATTATATAGTGAGGTGGTTTAGTGAGTTTTTAACTGGAAGGAAGTTTTATTCTTCACTAAAAGGTCATTCTTCAGGTATACATTGTCAGTCAAGAGGGGTTCCTCAGGGAGCAGTCACCTCGCCTCTTCTCTTTAATTTATTGCTGAGCAATATTCCCAGCCATGATGGTGTATACACATGCGTATATGCAGACTACATAGCATTCTTTGCGTCCGACTATGATATGCATTCCCTATATACTCGCTTACAAACGTATATGTGCGCCATTGAAAATTGGTTAGAGGATATCCATTTATGTCTCAATGTTTCAAAGAGCTCAGTGATAGTTTTCCCTTTGGATAACCCATTTAAAACCGGCAGAACATACCACAAGTGGACTCGGTAAAATATCTGGGAATAATTTATGATACTCGTATCCTCTGGCAAATACATATTGAATACATAACAAAGAAAGGAGTACGAGCGCTAGGAGTTTTACGAAGACTTTGCAACAGTCGATCAGGGATGCAAAAAGACACACTAATTATGATATACAAAATGTATGTACGCCCAGTATTAGAATTCGGATGTGTTTTATATTCGGGTGCACCAGCTTATAAATTGCGTCCACTTGTACTGCTGGAAAGGGAGGCCCTAAGGTTATGCCTCGGACTCCCGAAATTAGTAGCCAATAGTGTCCTGTACTTAGAGGCAAGATTGCCCACTCTTTTGTGCAGATTTAGGATACTAACGGTACAAACTTTTCTAAAGATGTATGAATATCCTATAAAACTAAAAATTATTTTCATGTCTCACCCAGCGTTATTTTTTCAATCTTACTGGCCTCGGTTTCATACACCACAGGTGGGTTACGTACAAGCACTTATTGGGCCCTCAGACGTTAAACTGAGTGAAGTTCCTTCCATTGACAAGGAAAGGCACAACCTTAAAATCATTTTTGACAATATATATTCAAATCATGCCAAAAATTTACCTTACCAGATATTAAACGGCCTACTACAAAGGCATTTAGAGGGGATGCATACGACAAATATCATAGCTACAGATGCCTCACAATCCGAAGAAAAATCTGGCATTGGTATTTTCTCTGAGACCTTCAACTGGTCATTTTCATTAAGACTTCCTGATTTCTTATCAGTATTTTCGGCGGAATTTCTAGTGGTAATTATGGCTTTACGAAATCTGACCCCATCAACCTCAAGAGTTGCAATAATTACAGATTCATTATCTTTGTGTTCAGCACTCGCTGCAAATAGCGAATCTCAATTATCATGTACTTTTCATTTTCTTGTTCCCACCCATGTAACTTTAATTAGATTAATCTGGGTACCGGGACACAAAGGGATAAAAATGAATGAAATGGCGGACTCTCTGGCGAAAGCCGCTCTCAGTGGTCCCATATTGTCAATTATTCCCATAACAGCACTCATAATTCGTGACAGATTTAGAAGGCGTGCCATAATTAAAGACTCCGGCAAAACATTAATCTCTCATCTAAACGAATATCGACACCTCTTGTTCCCTTGGCCTAGGAATTTCTGTTCAACAAGAAAAGATGAAGTTATTTTTGCTAAATTACGATGTCGTGTTCCAAAACTAAACTTTTATATGCATAGATCTGGTCTGGCTCCCTCCCCTCTTTGCTCGTTTTGTAACCAGGACGAAACAGTTGAAAATTATTTCTTATCATGTAACCGTTTCAATTTACTAAGGAAAAACATTCTCAAAGCAGCGTTTAATCGAATTAGATTGGATTTCATTACTTCTAATATTCTATCCTTGGGAGCCTCCTCATTAGGTCATTGTCACCGGGATGTCTGTTCCGCTGTACAAAAATTCTTAATTGAATCAGGGCGGTTTTAATTCTGAATTTTAATTTAGCATTATGCATTTTTTCTAACTACTCTATAATTCATTAGTCATAGAAATCATATGTGGCCACTTCTACCTAAAATTAATCGTTTCTTGGCCAATCCCCCAGAGTGGGTGTGAGCCATGCATAAAGGAAATCATCATCATCATCATCTTCGGTTGATGGTGCGCGTGAGACCACCGCACATTGTATGCCTCTTGCAACCACGTTTAACTCCTTCACGCCTTCAGGGATAAGCAGCCGACGTTATACGGAAGCCGTCATCGGCGATTCGACTTCAGCATGCTCTGTATTTTACCGTCCTTCTCAGACGTGACGGCCCCCAGAAGTCGCCATCTACCATCCAGCTTTCTCTCCCGTCTCAATGTTGCAATGTTGCATCGCCACGTCTTCCACTGCAAGTCTCAGGATGACGCCATTTCGGGCTGCTCTCCGGGATCAGCCACGGCGCCTGTCATTGCGCTGCGCTTTTCTGGAGACAGAAAGGATGCCAGCCTTCCATGGGTGCTCCGTCCTGGCACCGCCAACGTCCCACCGCTCTTCGGGCTTCGTCACGAACGGCTGCGCCACTGCGAAGGCTTGGAACCGAATGAGAGGTACGTTGGCTGCTTCCTTATGCGACAGCGATGAAAACAGTATCAAAATTGGATACACGGTCCGATGCGTCTTGCCAAATTTCAGAGCTCATCTTCAGTTTATCGCCAATGCTGCCTTGAGCTTGCCGTACTCGACGTTGAGAGGAAGCGGTGCCAAACAAAAGGGAAATTGGTTTACTTACGTGGCTTGACCCAGCAGCAGTTCGTAGCAGAAGCGTAGCCAGAAATTTTTTTCGGGGGGGGCGGGGGGTTCAACCATCCTTTTTTTATATTCGTGCGTGCATTTGTATTTGTGCGCGTCCCGTCGACTCACACATACTTCAAAGCCCTAGAGTTCATACGCGAGCTCAATATTTATTGATCAGAGGCGTTAGTTACAGAGGTGGGGGGGGGAGGGGGGGGTGCCATGACCTGCCCCGAAAACTCTTTCACGGGAAGTTCTTGATTAAAATATTTCGTCTGAGTCGTCCCTTTCAATAAAAATGCCCTTGCTGGATTGCAACCACTGATAACTCATATTTGAAGCTACGAGATCAAAAGGCGCCAAGTAGAGCACCAATTATGCTAAATATTGGTGTGAAAGAGCATTGACACCATAGTCGATAAAACCAATTATACGCTAACGGACTCATGAGTCGACTCACTCATTCACTCAGACTAGGATAGAGCCGTGAGTCTAAGTCTGAAGGAGTCCGAGTGAGTCCGGCTGAGAAAATTTTCAGTGAGTCTGAGCCCGAGTGAGTCCGGTTGAGGAAAATTTTCGTGAGTCTGAGTCCGAGTGAGCTCTAAGGGCAAAATATATTTCATGAGTGCGTCTGAATGAGCTCCACATTTTCTGTCGACCTATGCCAAAGGCACCGCAAGTCTCAGCTAAGTCATTTCGAGCACCACAACATTAGCATTGCGCGCTTACTTTCTTTCCATGCTGAAAATGAATCGGCTTACCGGGAATGTTAACCTATGTACTCGTAACCATGCTCTAGCTCGCAAGGTTTTGGTTCATCACGCACTGTATCTTAAGCTTTTCGATGACTTCAAACACAGTGCTGACGGTATTATGCTTGTGCTTCACCCTGGTGCAGTGGCTCACCCTCTTCAGGGCGCTACATCGCCGGCAACGATGCAATGGCTGCTCGACACGAGAATCACACGCAGCAGCACAGCGACGACCATCGTGTGCCTCTCCGAAGGCTTCGGGTTCGGCAGTAGCGGCATCACTAGCTGCTCATAATGTTGCGCCGAAATGGCTTTATAATCTACGCCGCCCGGAAGAACGTTTGCGCCGTTTGCTGCCTCTGCTCAAGTTTGGGCGTTTCTTTGATAATTTGTGTTATTGTTGAAATAAATGAAGTTTTGGTCGTTTACTGTTGTTGTTGTTGTTGTGTCTACGTCGGAGAACTCTCAGTATTCCACATGGGACAGCTTGTAGCCGTACGTAATGAGGATCAGCTATCGGCTATTCATTCTCTGCACGAACCTCAACAGCGAGGACAATCATATTTCACTTAATCCATTAAACCGTGATGACGTATGATTGAAAATCGTCGATCAACTGGAGAGCTGTGTATAATTCCGAGTGTAGAGGAGACCTGTTCTTCAAAATAATATTGGTGTCTGAGGAAAAACAGGAGAGCATTTCGAGCTTAACTTTTCTGAACTGCAACCCATTCAATAGACCAGGTGCATCTTCTGGCGCTAACATCTTGTTTTTTTTTTGTTTTTTTTTTTGTGAAATGGTAAGAACACTGCAGCGATTTGAATTGCTGTGAACTCGTCCGCTGCCACAGCATGATTTTTTTTCACAGTGAAGATTGTCTTATTTCGCTTACTAGCTTTCCTTTCTTTCTCCCCCCCCCCCCCCCCCCCCCCCAATGCCTGCTTTCATTCTCTGCGGAGAAATGGTCAAAAAATCAACCGTGGTTATATTGTGGTTTGATTGTTTGGATGCAAAGTTAGACTTGAAAGCAAATATTTACCATAATACTTTAAAGGCAGATTTAGCTGTCGACGGTGTAATAAAAACGTATAAGCTATAGTAATGAGGCTTTGTGTTTTTCTTGTTTCTGATAACCACTCTTCCCGAAGTCTAAACGTATGCTTGTAAAGTAATAGACATAGTAATGGGAGTTGTGAAATTCAAGCTATACGCACAGGGATTCACTTACGGGATATGAGCGATTTAATGTGCCGTGTAAAGTTGTAGTCCTATGCGCGGCACATGGTGGCTGTCAATCCCTAAGTCTCTGTGTGAATTACGTGGCGTTGTTGCTGCAACGTCGATATTGACGCTTTGGTCTTTGTCCACTTAACGTCATTCGTGTCCACTACAGCATTGCTTATTCTTGCCTCCGAAATGCGTGCGCATACGTCACTGCTCTCGGGGCCTGTGTGGAGGAGGGCAATATATCCCACATGGGGCAGCCTGTAGCTGTATGCAAAGAGGGTCAGCTATCGGTGATTCATTGTCTGCACTAAGAACCTCAATAGTGAGGACAACTGTATTTCACTTACTCCATTATGTATATACCGCGTGGACGTAGTATTCTTCAAATCGCCGATGCGCTGGAGCGATCTGTATCAATGCGAGTATATACTGTAAATCTGTTTTTGAAATTAATGTTGTTGTCTGAGGAAAGTCGAGCTAAACTATTCTGCATTGCAGCCTTAAAGAGACAGGGTGTATTTTCTTGTTGTTGTTGTTAAAAAAGTAAAGGCACTGCAGCGATTTCAATAGCTGTGAACTCGACTCGTTCACTGCGACAGCATAATTTTTTTTCACAGTAAAGACTGCGTTCTTAATTTGGCTTGCAAGAATATTTTTTTTTTTTTTCAAATGCCCGCTTCCATTCAATGCAGTGAACTTCCTTTGCGTTTTTCTTGTTTTAGATGCGAAGTATCTCTTGCTCGGAGGTATGTAAGGCGGCGTGGTAATCCGCACGCAGCGTTGATGTCCGCACTCACACTACGCATGCGCGACTGTCCTCCTTCCCTCTCTCCAACAGCTGCGCGTTACTCTCTCCACTTCTCTACCAGCATCTGCTTGCGCTTCTTCTGCGCTCTCGCTTCTGCTCTCACGGCGCATACGCTACTCTCCTCCTCTAGTCTCCTCACCTTCAACTAGTAGAGCGCTGCGCGCGTTCAGTCCAGCGTTTGCTTCGGTTGGCTCCTCTGAAATGCAGGCTCTACATGCCGAAATTCTCTCCTGCGCAGCGCCGAGATGAGGGCCAGCGCATGCGCGTCCCCTCCCCCTCTCTCTCCTCTCCTACGCTGCCTCTCTCTCGCGCGCCTGTCGACGTTCCCCGCACGCCCTGTGAGAATTAACGACCAGGCGAGAGGGAAGACAAGACGCGCGTAGTGTTCCTCTTCGCGTTCCACGACGCGAGGTCGGTAGCATGCCCAGCGAACGCCAACGGAACGCGATCGTGCAGGTGCTCCGGCTTCGCATCGCCTCATGGTCCCCTTTAGCGGGAGATGGTGTAATTTTTTTTTTGATGACCACTTTTTTCGAAGCGTAAACGTATGTTGTCTAAAGTAACATACATACAATGCGCGTTGTCGAATTCATCTGTACGCACATGGATTCACCTAAGAGATATGTGCGATTTAATTTATTACTACTATGCAGGGCACTTGGAGTCTGTAAATTCCCTAAGTCGCTGAGTAAATTTCGTGGCGTTGTCGCTGCAACGACGCTGTTTAGATTGGCAATGTTGATGCTTTAGGCGTTGCGCGCATAACGTCATTCATGTCCACGACACTGCTTACTCTAGCCACGGAAATCCGTGCGCATACGTCACTGCTCCCATAGTTTGTGTAGAGGAGGGCAAAACATTGTATGCGTTAATTGCCCAGCGCTGCTGCAGCGCGATAGATCAGGGGTTAGTGCAACTGGTTTTTTAATTAATGAGCGTCGCTTCAACGGCATGGTTTGCTATCGTAATGAAGTTTTCATTACAGCAAAGCTGTTAAAGCCGAGCTTAATTGGGCGCAGCAATGTTCGTAGGTATGCGCCACAGAAATTGGGCAAGTCCCACTACTCACCTCCGGATTGGGCACAGCGATGTTCGCAGCCTAGCCCAGCCGGAAAGCGTAGCATAAGCCAAGTATAGGTGAGAGTGAAGCTTAGTGTAGCAAGGCAAGGGAAGCGGTGTAGAGGAGGAGGGACAGAAGGTTAGAGAGGCATAGCTAAGCAGAGAAATGTCTAGGCAAGGGAGGGGAGAAGTGCACGTGGCTGAGCGCAGAAGTGCGGAAAATGCACAACTTGAAGATAGTGAAGACGGCACTGAAGATGTAGATGATTCAGAAGTGGTTGAAGACAGTGAAATGATAACGGATGAGACTGGGGGGGAGTTGGTGATCTTAATAAATAGACTGAACACAGGGCATTGTGGATGATGGATGGCAATGCTAAACTCCTCTAAATCTTGCTAAACCGTGCTCCACTTTGCCTAGCTTTGCATTACTTAGCACTCCATCGCGGAGACTTTCCCTTAGCTCCGCTCTCCCTTGGTGCTTACGACGTTCAGTCAGTTAATTAGACACGCATATACTTACTTTTTAATTTTGCGCTGGGACAGTGGCGAATCTGAGTGGGACGACGAAAACCGTCGTTTGTCAACGCCAATGATCAGGCAGGATGGACACATAAGTTGTGAGGGGCCATCACCCCCTGTAAAGTCTTTTTCGCTTCATGGCGCACGCGCGTCCGGCGGGTCGTAGGGATGGTCGATGAAAACTTTTAATCAATTAATCGTTAATCGTTAACCGATTCAGCCTTTAATAGATTAATTGCTTTCGGTGGAAAGTTTAGATCGATTAATCGACATTTTTTATGGGTGCTCTAAAACCGATATCTATTTGTTTGAGAGGCATCGTTCGTGTTTGATATGGACCCAAATCTTTTTCTCAGACGCGCTGACGATCGAAAATTCCCGCTTTCGAAAGTGTCGACGACGGGCCTCTTGTGTCCAGTGTGCGAAAATTCCCCCTTTCGCACACTGGACACAAGGGGCCCGTCGTCGGGAGATGGCTGTTGGCTAAACAGCGAGATACTGATAACTTACCTGAAGAGGCGGATTGGTGTCGTCAGGATAGGGTTCTTCAACACTGTCAGCTTCGTCGTTACCACCTTTCTTTGGGAGATGCCTCTTTGGCACGTGAATAGAGTGGGCGTGCAGCTGGTGATATCTTTGAGTCTCCGTCGCAGGCTTCGAGAAGTGCTTGCAACATTTATTACACCTTGCAGTCTTCGTTTTCTCATCTTCAGCGAACAACGACCACACTGCGCTCCTCTTCCGATTGCCTGGCATTATGACATCCCAAAGGTAGCAGTATAACCACCAATGTGTAATAATTGTAATAAGGTAGCAGTATAACCACCAATGTAAGCCCCACGTATACTCAGGCGACGCTCAACCAGCTTAAGGGAGAGGAGGTGAAGGCAGTAGCAGCAGTAGTGGCAGTAGACTGTGAGCCGGAGCGAAGCGGGCAAGTTCATTTCTGCCTCGATGGGGTGGAGCCGCCTCCTGTCCGGGCTTGAAGCATTGGGGAGTGCTTGGAGTTCAGGGCGAGTTCATATCTTTCTCTATATGGGGTATGGCCGCCGCCAGCTCCGGGCTCGTTCTGCTAGGGCAGTAATATGCGCTGTAGTGAAAGCAATGAAAAGGAAGTCATGTGTACGGCATCTGCGTCTCAGGATAGCGCGCCTCGAAGTCATGCGCTCCGGTCAAGGGGGGAGGTTGGCAGCGGGAGTGGGGGGTGCCGTGGTCGATTAATCGAATAGCGTTAATCGATTAATGCTATTAATCGGAAGGCGGAAATAGATGACGATTAATCGATTGATTGTGGACCTTTAATCGATTAATCGTTCATCAATTTTACCATCCCTAGCGGGTCGGCGTAGTTGGCGTACGAGGGATGGCGCTGTTCCGGCGCTGGCGCGGCCCTGGCGGAGAGAGGTTACGCGGGCGAATGACGAACAGCAATCGTCTCCCGAGGGAGGTCCGTGGGGACGATTCGCGAACTTTCATGCTGAGTCGAACGTCTGCGACGCCGCATTCTCGGTACATTGCGTATGTTAGGTTGTTTGTGTGTGTTTTATATTGACCTTATATTGTGTTATTTGGCACTGTAGCGTCATGGGTGAGTTCTGGTGCGTTGACCACGATTAGGCGTTGCTGATCAAGTTATGACTTCGAGGTAGTAACTTAGGAAAACTGGTTTATTAACATCGAGAAAACTTCAATCGGCCGAACAATTCGGGAACCCGCATACTCGGACCTCTGCTGTCCGTCTCGACTTGGTCCATTGGGAGCCACAACAGCATGTTACTATAGTTATTTGTAAGATTCGGCTGGCGTTATGTAAAAACCATTAGTAAATGTCATGTGTTCGTTTCTCTACGATGTGCACTGCGTCCGTTTGCTCCAGAGCGGCGCTCTCTCGAGACCCCACAAAGACAAAGCCCATTTCGATCACTGAACCGTTGCTGTAGTAAAATATAAATAGGTGGATTAAACTAATTATTTGCCATCGTTATTTGTGCCCTTACAGCTATACAAAGGGGCATAGTGATCTCATTTCACTGCAGTTCTTAGATCAGTGAGCCTGACGCTGAACTTTCATATTTCGCAGTGGCGTAAGTACAAGCGCAATATCGGGTTATTCGCGTGGGGAATGTGATGACGTTGTGAGGTACGACACGAGTTTAGGAAGAATAGCAACCCGCGAATTTTCGTTTCCCTTCCAGTGAAATTTCGCATACGGGCTTTGAACTTCCTTGTTGAGAAAATTACAACCTCAGTAGTAGAAAGGGTCGGTGCCTGTCCTACTGAACTGATAATAGTAATAAAAATGTTACCATTAAGATGATTATAATGATTCCTTGAACACTGACTCTCGACAGAGTTACTGTTTGGCATAGCAAGCACGGTATAATAAGCTCAATTATCAGATCATTACTTCGCCGTTTTAAACACGAAGTCTCCAAAATAAAGGGCCCTCATCGTTGCACTAAACTTTTCTACTTTGTGTGTTTGTTCTTTAACTGCTAATCTATCCCTTTAAAACAGTACGTATAATGTGCTTTGTTAAATGTGGCAGTGGCGAATCCAGCCATTCGTGAAGTTCCTAGTTACATCAAAACACAGCTAGCTGTCTCAGGCATGAACTTTTGTTTGTGGCGGTGAACAAAGCCTCTGCACTTAGATGGAAACAGTTGGGCGTAGCTTGCCTCTTGAACAAGTGCTATTCTTCAACAAGTGCTTCAATAATTCTCTGCTGTTCTGGAGTGTCTTTGGAGGTTGTAAAACACGGAATTGTTTTCTCTTGCTTGCTTACGCGCGGCATGAGATCAAAGTGGCGCACACATGCTGAATAATAGTTTCCGTGTGCGAAAAGCTCATACGCATCGTTAATAAAAATATCGGCACCTTCCCCCTTTCACTAATGACGTAAAACGCAATATGGCTGAATTATACCATATAATCATAAGATGTCGCATGGCCCTAAAAATGTAAGGAAGAGGTTTGGGATGAAGGCGGCTTTTTCTTCACTTCAGATGGTCGTATCTGCTCTATAGTGCACACAAGGGCGCAGGGGAAATAGGAGATGCCGTCAAAAACATGGGAATACTTTGGTAGGTTGCGGTTTATGAATGGTTTACCAGATTCCTCTTTTCTGCCGTCACGTGTACATCGGCCAGACCGGTCCATGTAACGACACACGCCTTAGAGAACATCGAAATCCATTGAATGGCACACCTTCATCTCATCTTGGGTGCTATGCAGGATGGCCCGAGCTTCTCGGGCACACGAGTTTGCTCCGAGCTCGCACTACGGCGTTCATGATAGGAAGACAGCGCGGAGCGCGCGATAGCAGCGTCGATAAAAGCGACTACAAGAATGAGCATGGCGTCACAAACGTATGTGCGGCATTTGCGGCGGTTTTCAAAGGAACACTGTGTGCGAACGCGTCAACGCCGCCACTCAATCAACATTTCAACAGTGCAGCGACGTCGGCGTGATTGTCGCGCTATCTTTTTGCCAACTCATGGCCGGGCTAGACCGCACGAAGCGAGCGCGCACGTGCAGTCTAGCCCGGCCGTGGCCAATTGAACATCGCGCCTCCCACAGGCGTGCTTACAGGCGTTTGTCCTCTTTCGGGAAAGTTCTTTGGTTCCACCTGAAGCACGGAAATTTCCACCCTCCAAAGTAACAAGGGCGCACACGCAGCACTCTCGCGCTCGCTCGCGATCACACTGAAAGTGAGCCGGGCGTTCGAGGACAACAAAGAAAAGAAAGTGATCAAGCTCATGACGCGCGCTGAAGAAAGGAAGTCGCTTCTTGCCAGCAATGTTAAAAATTATCGGAGGTGGTTTAGGGGCCCTTTAATAGTTTCCACTTCTAGAAGCTGTTATGAGCTCGTTGGATGCGTACGCATTTCAAGTCATCCATTCGAATGTGTCAATCGGCTCTTTCGGCTCAAATGTTACTTACTTCAATGTGTATAATTGCCTGTATAACATCGAGTCATTTTTAAATTCGTACTTCTGTGGTAAAAGTAACTCGAAAGAAATGGTTAATTTAGCTGATCTCAATTCTCAAGGATCTCACTATATTTTTCTTACTTTTTTTCATATAAACACTTCTCATAAATCACGAAGAAAAATTAAAACGTTTATTGACCCTAGGTATAAGGGGAGGTAGTCTGCCAGGCCGTGCCTGTCAGCCACCTCCTCGGCTCTATATTTCTAGCCCACGAAGAACTTTGTTTTAAAGCATTTCGACACGAATGATCTCAATCCGGTAAAATAAGTGCAGCTGTAGGTTGTACAAGTCGCACAAGTGATCAGTGATGTTGTAGGTGTTGTCTGCAGCGTGGAATTAATGCGTGTAAATGGCACCTAATCACTTCTTATAAATGCATTCCTCGTGTGATTGCTGAAAAAGTGCAGCGGTACCTGTTTTGAGTGAGACCAGCGATAAAACACACAATTGTGATTGCCTTTCTTTCAACACAACTATTTGCCGACGTTGAACGAAGGGTGAGTTGGTGTTGCGTAATCTTAGCTCGTAAGATATATAGAGAAGTTCAGTCAGCACTGTGTGTACCTTCCTTCTCTTACGCAGGGAAAGGCCCATATAGGCATTCAAGTATCTGATTTCAGCAATATATCTACAGTGTCCACCATGTTTCCTTTTCTCTTCTACCAGCCACTTTTGTGTAACAAATTAGGCTTCTAATAAACTGTCGTTTGGTGCCATCTTGTCGAGAATAAATTTTTGCAGTGCACAAGTTGTGAATGAATTATGCAATGGACATTCTCATCATACCGTTTTCATTTCTTTTTTAATGCACTATGACAGTATTACAACAGTCTCATGTGTGCTGCGACTGCTGGTGAAGGTGTTTAGGTAATTAAATTCTTCTGGCTCGAAGTCAACCGTGAACGCTTTTGTGTTATGGACGATGGAAAGGCTTTCTCCAAGGATTAATTTTCCTATGCGCAATAGTACAGTTAAGCATTCAGGGTCTTTGTGCGTGACCGATTTTTTTGTGTGTGTGTTCACATGACACAAAAGTTCGTTGCGACAGTTTCTCAACACAGGGGAAAAAGTTATAAATATTTTGCCAGTGCACAGCTTGCTCATTTTTGCTTAATTCATATACAAACTGTTCAATGAATTACGTGCGGGTAAATATTGTGCAGATGCTCGACATTGCAGCATCCCCTGATGGGTTGTTTTCACCGCATGACACGCACTTTTCGTGCAATCTTCTCCATATATGCGCCGTCCAGGCTGTCGGCGTAGTTGCGCAGTATTGACACAGATGGCGTCAGGGTTCCCGGGGTGGGGCTACCTAACAACCTAACGACGAGCTTTTTCGCCGTATCTCGGAGTGTGGGTACTGTGTGCTGTAGTATGGGTAAACTAGAGCGGAACGCCGCAATAATGAAATACAGAGCGTTGTGGAGTCACCATATGTACAGGGTCGACCACATCTAAGGTGACCACCTCACCATTATTCAAGCCGGTAAAAGTGGAACGTTTATTCTACTTCAGGAGGGAAATGACGTCCAGTCAGGGTGTTGATAAAGACAATTATAACTTTCCGAATTATGCGTTAAAGGGACACTAAAGAGAAAAACGATTTTTCTGTTCTTAGTAAATTACTCTTTCACAATTCCAAAATCACCAAGCTTGCCGCGAGAGGACGCTTGGTAAGCGAGAAAACGCGCAAGAAAATGCAGGTAGCGACGCCACTTTGAAATTCTTGTCCCCAACACCGTGACGTCATAGATTTTGCCGACGTGTACTAGGGCTTACGTAGCTCCTAATCGGTAAAAATAAATTAGATTGACCTCTGAGCGAGCCATGCTCTTAACATACCAAGTTTCAGAAGATTTCGTAGGGCCAATGTTGCCAAAGTAGGCGAATACATTTTAAAATCCGTGACGTCACGCTCGGAGATTTCGGCGCGAAAGTTAAAAATTGTACTTTGACCTTGATTTTTCTCCTCTATTAATATATTTATGATGGTGAAATTAACGACATTATAGTTCTCATAGAACACATTATCAATCTAAACAGATTCATTGTTTCACTTTAGTGTCCATTTAAACGTCAGCTTCTGTGTGGTCATGAATAATAACCTGGTACGGTTCACCTTAGATGTGGACGACGGGACGACTCTGTGCATCATGATTCGCGGTCTGTGTAAAGGTGCGATCGTTCCAGGACTTACGTTGGAAACTGAGTGGTGTGCCTGCAGTCACAGGTGCATGCAATCGGGACAGGACGTGAATAAAGGGTCTATGGGACGCCTCGCATTGGGCGCTCATGGAAAGACGAAATGAGGCTGTAAATGGCGATATGAGATGGGCAGGCCTTGAGGTGAAAGAAGCTCAGAGAAAAATGAGGTTCGAAGAGAGTCTGAGGAATGTTAAAGAAAGTGCTCAGGCATTTGAAAAGGAAGAGCATTAATTCACAGTGGTAAAAATAACTAGGAAGCTCACCAGCAAGTACGCGGTCGGCAATGTAAGCTCTGGGACAACAAAGCGGTCGGGCGCGAATTAAGAGAGGCGGAGAAGATTTATTGGGTAGCAGCGATGAAAATAATAATAATAATCGGTCATTCCACTGTGCGAAGGTGTTTCACCAGAGAAGCTGCTGTGGTGGTTAGTAGAGCTATTACTCCCTACTTAGGAATTACGAGATATGTAATTGGACTCATTTTATGTAACTATGTGATTACCGTGTATATCGTTTGTGAAAAAACATAGCGGTACACAATTTACTCTGTATTTGAAATTTTCTGACGCGGCCGCGTTAAAAATTTTCAGATGAGCCATAATCTCTAAATATGACATGTAGATCGCCTCTGTCTTGACCGCACCAATTCTACATCGGAAATGACTGTCTCGTACAGTGCCCTTGACTTTCTCGTCACTTGCGAATTCGTTGAATTTCCCGCACTAGAATCCCTCACTGGTTGAAAGCCGTAACGTAGCGCCATCTCGGGGGTATTCCGAGAGTGCGCGTGTTGTCGATTGAGAATGGCTCAAGGAAGTTAACGGTGGAGCCACGCATCAAACAAAACAGCACGCCGCAGTGTTACTCAATGTGATTATTCGAGTGAATCGATGCATTCATATCGTCAAAAAGCAACGGCGCTCCCTGGCTGTGTAGCTTTGACTGCATACCGACCGAACGGTTGTTTTACTACAGAAATCAAATAACTTTGGAGTGAACGAGTCAGTGAGTGAAAGCATTTATTATTATTATTATAGCCTCGATTTGAATAATAACTGTACTTCATTAAAATAAGGTACATTTTAATAATAGCGCGATGCATTTATGCTAGAAAAAATTATAAAATTGATTTTTGCGCAGAGTTTTCAGTCCAAGAATAATGTACCGTAATTCTTCTAGCACACTGTAGTCCAGTGGGTCGATCCACTCATAAAAGAATTATTCGCGTATAAAAAAAAGAGTTTTCATGCGTGAGGTACACGTAAACCAAAAATTTGAAAGCAAGCTCTCGACGCAAACCTGTTCTGAAGCAACGTTATATGTGTAAGGAATATTCCTTCACCCTCTCAGGAACATTGACTATTAAAATCTTTACATCTACCTTTCATAATGACTTGCCAAGACGGTTAAAAGTATGTTTCGATTCCATCTGTGTAATATAATAGGAGATAACGTACCGCTTTCATTAAAATTTGCATTATCTGTTTGTTTGTTTTTTTTTCGAGGCAATGAAAAGTTCAATTTTTATTCTTCAAATTTTCTTTGTGGCGCCCAAAGAAATTATTTTTAAGTTGTAAGTGGAGCAAATAGCTACAAGTAAAAGCAGGTTGTTTCCCTGGTGCCCATAGTTGCTCCATTACTGACAGCTTTGATCAGCTCATACATTTGTTGTGGCGCGGATGTTTATGTGTGATGTGAATTTCGTAATATTTCGATACCTGCTCATGTTTAATGTGTAGCACTTCGTTGTATATATATATATATATATATATATATATATATATATATATATATATATATATATATATATATATATATATATATATCGCATCTTCTCTGGGAGTTCACCCGATTTATCTCCGACGACAGACCAGCCCCCTCAGCATTCACCTCGAGAAGTTGGGGTGGAGCCGCCTAGCGGGAGGCCTCGATGACGTCACCGCACGGACTCTTTCGACGCCCGCCGTGGCGCGCTGAGATAACAAAGGTAGCAGAGTAGCGCATAGGTCCAACTAGCAACCACAGCTATGCGGTGAAGTCGCACTCCATTTTTGCAGGCGACATGCCTACCGCGTCGCCGATAAACATGTCTGGCGTGTCGAAGGCCGGCGGTAAACATTGGCTGTCGATGACTAGTGTTAATTGAGTGAGCTGCAGCGGCGGCGTCGAGAAATACAAAAATTGGCCCGAGCGTCAGCTTCTCCGCAATGCATGGTTGCTAGCGGCGTTGGAAAACAGATGCGCAACTCTGCTACCTAAAGGTAGCATATACAGTAACTCTAACGCGCTCTAGAGTGCCTCGATGCGCTCGTTCGCCTCCGCTCCGGGGGCGCGCGCATCGAGGCACTCTAACGCGCTCGCTTCGTCCGCTGTTTGAGTTCTTGTGTTTGCTTTTTTGCTTGTATCAAGTGTCGCATTAATAACGAAACCAGCAACGATGTTGTTTCACCTAAAAATTAAAAAAGAAAACGATATATACGGGCTAGCAGACGCACGAGTCCGTGTTTGCACGCCCTGTCTTTTTAGAAGACGCACGAGCGTAAGGAAATTTCCTTTCTGTCTAGCCTTGCACGTCACCCGAGGGTTCATATTATTGTGCAAATAGGAATTATTATTATTATTATTATTATTATTATTATTATTATTATTATTATTATTATTATTATATTATTATTATTATTAACCGTGCGCGCGCGCTCCGCCGTACATACTTCGAAAGCGGTGATCAGGTAGCGTTGTTGTGACTCGCTGCTTGTATAGACGATGCGGGTTCGATTCACTGTCACGGCAGCCGCTTTCCGATGGAGGCGATATGCAAGACATATCTGTGTACTTAGATATGAGTGCACGCCTCAAAGAATCCCGTGCGTTCACAATTAATACGGTGTGCCTCATAATCACGTCCTGGTTTTCACACGTAAAACACCGCATTTACTTTATTAGGTTGCGTTGTTCTCGAGCGATTTCCTTGGGAGATACGATGGTTTCGCCTCCACAAGTTTTATTTTTCATCGGCCGCATCCGCGTACCTGCAGACATCCTTATACTCTGTAGCGGTGTGCTAAGTCTGCTATCCGCGCGCAGTCGCAAAAACGCATGCAGTGTCAATTCTCGCAAAATATCTCGGAAGCGCTCGAGAATAGCGCCCCGGCTGCAGTGTCAGCTTTTCTTGCCTACTCGTTCACTTACTTTGTGGTTTAGCTCCACGTTTGTCACATCATAGTCTTAGTGCTTCTGTTTACTACAAAAACAAATTGACGTTAACTGGTAAACCTCCTTGCTGTCAGCTTGTCGCTTCGTGCAGCATCGTAGCAGCTGCATACTGTCAGACCTCTACTGCAGTTTAGATAACCAGCTCGTAAATTAATTTTGCTTGCAGTTCGTTACCCCTGAGCAGCATCAACCGGTATGGGGGCAACGCGTGTGACAGAAGCCTGTGCCACACTGAGGAAAATGACTTTTTTTTTTTTTTTTTGAGGTCCACGTCGTTCAGTGCGCCGTCGAAACAGTTTATAGAAAGCTCATTTCGACTATAGGGTTTGTTTTGCAAACGAGCGCTAGCGTTCCACGTGTAGTTAAGATTGCCGTTTGCTATACGTGGCGCTATATCGGACTAGCTGTTCATACAAAGCGCGGTACGACTGCACAATCACTCACGACTGTTGAGAGGAAATCTGTGCGTGCTCCAAGTACCAATATCTTCGTATCTCCGAAAGCACTATGTGGCTGACGTTATAACGAGTACCTTGTTGAATTTTTAAAATATGCTAAGCGATTTTTTTTAGACAAAGTTATCTAAAGCCGCCTGCAGCAGAAAGAACAGTTCTGTCAAATAGCCCAGATTATTTGCAGAGGCGCCTACGGAACTTGCACGATAACTGCGAAATAGTTGGTCAATAATCAATGAAAAACATGGTTGGTCCCTCCGTCATAGGAATCGGTATAACACGAAAGTACGGCGTGTCCTGGCGTGTCCTTACAGAAGTAGTTGAATGTTTACTGTACATTGATATGAGAGAGCTTGCACAATGTTTATTGGTGTTTGGCAGCTATAGCACCTGTTAAGGCGTTTATTTGACGGCACTCAGCGGCAATACGCAATGGCGACAGTCAAAGGCAAAGCACGGACTCTCAATAAGAACTTGTTGTTGGGCGAGTTGGTGAGTACTTAACATCGTGGTTTAGCGCTAAAGAAAGACACATGTGAGAGACAGGACAGGCGCTACCTGTAGCGCCTGTCCTGTCTCTCACATGTGTCTGTCTTTCTTTAGCGCTAAACCACGATGTTAAGTACTCACGGACTCTCAGCGCGAGCGGCTTTCTTTCAGGCTCAGCCAGAGAGAACGACCTACTAGAAGGCGCTGGAGAGCGCAACCATTACTCAGTTCCAAGGCTTCGCAAGACTGCAGCAACCAGTGTTGGTTCTCGGGGCTCATAGTGACTGGAAAGGTTTACCTTTCTAGCCACTCTACCCTGATAGGGTGGCTAGAATTGGGAGGTGCGAAAACCGGCAGCGGTGGCGCTGTAGTCGGAGGCGCCGCCAGCCTGCGCTGTGTACTCGCGCATGGGCGTCGGCAGGATTTTGTCTTCGGGGATGCAAACCCGTGTTGCATCGTGTCTGGTGGAGTGGAGGAACGCTGGTGTGGTTTGAGGGGGGGGGGGGGTGAAAGTGCTTCTTTTACGCCCCCTGCCAACGCCCATGCATTCGCGTCGGACGTTGCTAGATTTTCGCCGGGGAAAGAGCGTTGTCAGCGTAAACATAAACAACATTTTTGCAAATGAACGATACACTTATGTCTCACTCAAGGATGACGACAATAGTGCGAACCTCTCGGCAGCTCACAGCAGTGGCGTAGCCAGGTGGGGCACACCGGGCCCGTGCCCCCCCTCCTCCCGATTTTTTTAAATTTTTGCCATGGCATACTCAGCACAAAATGACACTAGACCACATCTGCCTTCCCTGCCCCCACTTTAGATCATGGAGGTGCCCCCCCCCCCCCCCCCGAAAAAAATTTCTGCCTACGCCCCTGGCTCACAGGTAAAACTACCTGGCATGATTGAAATTCCCATAATGCAACCATTCTTCGTTGAAGTGTTATTTCGAATGAACCACTGTTTACATGTTTGGCGAAGGCAAAATTGTCTTGATCTTCATAAAGTTTGTTTACACATTTACGGAGTAAAAACGAAAGATTCTCCCAGCGGGGGCGTTGTATCTTTGACGACGTTTTCTAGCATTACCACGCGATAACATTTGATACATGTATTTACTCGTACTATACTAAATGTACCTTGATAGTGCGAGTTGTCTTGTCCGTTTGTTCCTTGCCGTTTACTCAATGCTGCATGTGCATTACACTTGACGGCGCGCCGTCAATGAGCCAGTATGCTCAAAGTTGTATAGAAATTGAGACAGCAATTAGTTCCGTGGCTTCAACAAAATTTACTTAGCATCATTTTATGAGCAATACACTGGTGGATGTCCTTCTGGATGTTATGCATGGGTTCAATTTTTTTGTAATTTGTTCTCGCTTTCTGCCTGGTTGAGCCGCTTCAAAAGAAAGTGAACCCTCGATCGCGATGCAAAAGAATTAGACCACTGATATTTCTTCACATGTTCGACGTAGCCAATTTCTACAACACGCTGCTTACAGAGCTGTAACAAGCTGCCTACTATCTTTGAATACAAGCGCACTGTGCTGAACACATGTGTCAGCTTACTGTACATTATCTGTGTGAAGTTGTATAGTGACTTTGATGGACACAGCAGCCTTCAAACATCGCATTTTCTAGTTATCTGACTTTGCACATGTCCTGCAGTGCTTTATATGGGCACGATGCACGCACTTTTGCTATATGTGCAGCCCGATGACATGATCGCTCTGTCACTACGTGGCCCGTAATATAATACACAAGCTGAGCATCGCTGCGTTGCTCTATATAGACGAAATATAATCAATAAAATAAAACCAAACAAGAAAATATGACTTTCAGAAGAATGCATTTATCAATGCAATTGCTAAGTTCTTCAAGAGCGCTGCAAGCCTTTATTAACTCCACTTGCCCGTGCTTGTCACACACGCAAGTAAAAGCCTTTGCAACACTTGAACGGGTTCAGTACATTTACCTTGAGTCAAAATGTTTTTTTTTTTTTTGAGATGGCCGAATTCTCCTGTATAGCTCTGTCGGCCTTTGGGATGGCCTGCTTCTAAACTGCTTATCTGTCTGCATGCCGGCGCACGGAAAGGCGACACCTTTTCCACGCATGTTCCGTGGACAACACACGGTCGCTGAGTTGTCTTCATTTTGCAGACGCCATTCCTCTCAAGGCACACTAACACAGGGAACTCGTAAAACCACGTGGAATGCCAACGGAGCTGACAAGCTTCCGTGGCGTGCTAGCAGGCAGCGCCTCCGACTGTGGCGCTATATCTCGGCAAAAAAAAAAAAAAAGACCAGAAGCGATATTACCTACGAATAGAGTATTTATTATTTAACATGCAATAACATAATTACGACTCCGCAAATACAAAGAACAAAGAGCACATTTCTTCCGCCCTTCCTTGGTCTTCAAGCGACAGGTAAGTTGCAAATAAAGGCATCATTTATAAGTTCAGTGCGCCAGTAACTTATATAGGATAGACAAAGTTCTTGCCAGAGTAATCTTGGAATATTGTAGCCAACAACTCAGCAGGAACGTTGAACGCTGAAGCAGTTTTTCAATGAAGCCGTAGACCGAACCTTATGAGCATTTACCATAGGACCATTCCGGCATTAAGTTCCGGCATTCCGGCATCTGGTAGGAAATGACTTGTCCAGCTTCATCTTGTTCCGGATCTTTGGTTTTTTTTAAGTGCACAAGAGAACATGCGCTGTGCATCGGCATTAGAGACCGTTGCGCAGCTCCCTAGCATAAATGGCAGGCAGCGTCTGAAGCATACTCACGTGTGCATATATTTAGCCACGCGTTTGCTTACGACCGAAACACAACCGAAAAAATGGCGAGTAAAGGCGCCGGAATAAAAAAAAATCAAAGTAGCCAGAAGTAGTCATGGAGCTACAGCCTGAAAACTTCATCGCCAGATGAGGTCGTGAAGTAGCCGATTTGGCTCACCGTTGCTCCACAAATACGTTAATACGGATAGAAGAACTTCCTTGCGGCCTGAAGCTGCACCTTGCACATCGCCAAGATTACATGTATGATCTCCTCAGTTTCACTCGCGTGTACGGAAGCACTCACGCGTTCAAATGGTCGGCGCTTCCTGGTTCCATTCGCTTGTTGAATACCCTTCTTGATTCAATCATCTCCGGAAAAAAATCGTGATAAATTTCGGCAGCTCATCATTTCATATCACGCTGCGTAACCTCTCGTTATATCAAACCTAATCAAATTTATTTACCAGACATAAACTGGAAGGTCACCAGGGCTATATTACCGTATACGTTTTTTGTTTGCTGAGTTAAATAGTTTCCGTTTACTTTGTTGCGGCTTGATGAGCAAATTGGATAGTTGTTGTTAATACTAGAATGGACCATAAGTGATGTTTTATAACTAATTAGCTTGCTGAATGGCATGATATTTAGGCTTCGGAAGAGTGGCAGCGTATGTGCCGTATAGTGTGAATTGGTTATAATGCGGATCGCTCTTTTCTGAAGTTTTATTACTGGTTCTAGGTATGTGCGATATGTGTGACTTCAAGTAACCACACAGTAGTTTAAGTGGCAATGAAATACGCTAAAGTAAATTATTCGGAAGGTCGGTAAGTCAAATATGTCTCGGCATTTGTACAGGTACAGAAGAAAACAAGCTTTGCTGAGTTTTTTCCAAACTGCGTCGATGTGAGGTTTCCAGTTAAAATTTTCATCAAGGAGAACGCCTAGGTATTTTATCGAGTGTACTCGTTCTAGCGCTGAATTGTTTAGTGTAAGTGTGCATGAGTGTCCCTCGAGTGTTTTGCGCGATGAAGTAAATACGATGTACTTGGTTTTCTGTGTATTTAAAGTTAGTTTATTTAAAGAGAACCACTTATGGATATCGGCAAGCTCTGAGTTCGCACCCACAAAGGTATGGTCCAAGGAATCTTGAGCGCATATGAGAGCTGTATCGTCAGCGTACATAAATATTGAAAAGTTTTTTACCACGCAAGGTAGGTCGTTGATGTACAATGAGAAAAATATTGGTGCAAGCACTGAACCTTGGACGGAGCGCTCGTGCTACACAGCCTTACACTGACCATCTGGTATATATAGCCATAGTATCTTAAAGGAGTACTGACACGAATTTTAAAAATTTTCGGATTGTTGCTCTAAATAAAAATACTGGTGTCGAGAAACCTAAAACGAGTATTGTGGTGCCTGTGAATGCATCGTATATATTTTAATTACCGCTACCTTAAAAAGACACTTTCGGTTTCGATATCGAGGGGGCGGCTTCTCAGTGACGTTTCATGTCAGTATGACGTCACGGGGTTACAGAAACTCGCGATGAACTAGCGGCAAATCCGTCGTCTGCTCGTGGTGCACATAAACAACGATGAGTGAACTGTCGTCAAGTGACAATGACAGTGATTTCTACGATTTAGGCTGCATGCAGGACGCAGAACTCGCAAACTCGGGGGAACTGTCTTGACTCGTCGGGATAATGTCCATTGCAGTGGGGCTGGCTGACAGATGCTCAGCGACGAAAACTTCAAAGTCAACTTAAAATATTTTATACGTGTTCTCCGACACCGGTGTGTGGACAGCGTTGACACTGCATACCAACGAAACGGAAAATGGGTTGCGATGTCTCAAAATCGTGTCAGTACTCCTTTAAGCCGCCGTTCAGTGCCGGTGGAGATATTCCTGTTCCGTATAAATGAGCATTAAACATTAAGAGAATAGGCGTAAATTTATGGTATGCTTGTAGATAGCCCTAGAAGAGACATATCTTTTAATCTAAACTCGCCTAAGATCCAACGACATTTTAATCAGCGAGTCCCAGTTATCACCTGGCACGCTGTGGTATGGGCCATGGGTGTTTAGATAACGCATAACACCCTTAACTCCTAAAGGGTGTTTAGTTAGAGCATTACACCTTAAAGGCTATTTTGGGGAAGAAAAACACCCTTACACCTTGATTTTTGCTAATTTTGGTTAGGCAAAAGGGTGTTTTGCTTGCTTGAAACCCTCTTAAGGGTGCAAAGCGGTTTACGGTGTAAAAGCCGCGAGAACGGCTTGACAAAGGCTTTGGCGACCTGTACATACACGTGTGCGTTTTGTTAGCTCTCTTGTTCGTGAGTTCGTTGTTTCTCTTCACTTTTTCATGTATTCTTATGTATTTCACTTTGAACTGCCTGTTCTTGTATGAAATATGTCTATTGCATTTTCTCTAATTGGTACGTGACCACTCCAATATAGGTCTATGTATCGTGAGGTAATCTTCTCGTTTAAGGGTTCATTAACATTTGTATTCTCGTATTTCTAGGTATACGGCATTGAGCTACCTCTTTGTTCTTACTCTAAAATGATGTTGCTATACAATTTTTGTTACGTATTCTGATGTGTTCATGAAATGATGCGTATGCACTTTCATCCTGTATGATATTACGTATTACAAGACCGAGCGTAGCTGATCTCGTTCCCTATATACATCCCGTTTCACTGTGAACGCGATGAGGCATTTGCCATGAAGGCTTGCCCTTCTTTCTGTCTTCGTGTTAGACATACGGCTTTGCATATGTGTGTGCTAATTCTCACGCTACACGGCTAATTAAGGAGCGGGGCCCGATATAATCAATCTAACCCATCTGACCGTCCTCTGGACCACAAGGAGGCTAGATGAAGGACGTCGGTGTTTCGATACAGGAAAGCTATGTCTTCAAGGTGACAGGTATACGTTCTCTGCTTAATGTAGTCGAATAATATCCTGCCGAGGTGGTCACGCAAGCATTATATACAAAGTAAGCGACTTCGCTTTCAGCCTTCAAGTATAGTGTCTCACCTAAGTGCAGAGAGAGAAATAGATGAAAAGGAAACGCAGAGTGCAACTGCAGCTTTAAATTATACGCTTCATAAACAAAGCCATATGTGAAACCAAGAGATAAAGAACCCGAAGGAATTTGCTTAGGGAAATTTAATCGTAGGCTCAGCCAAATGTAAGAATTAAAAGCTAAATAGAAGTGGAAGTAGACGAAATGAACAACTTACCGCCAGTGGGAGCCGAAAGAACAACATTCGCGTTATGTATACTATGCGCGCGCGCGTTTCTGTATGGAGTTGTATACAGTTGAGCCTCGTTATAACGAACACTGATATAGCGAATTATCGCTTATAGCGAACTAAGTACGAACATTGGCGGGCCACGCTTCATTTCGGTGGCGTTTATTCTTTATATAACAAAACCGAAAACGCGACGGCCGCCGCGATATCGGCTCTAACGAAGAATTATCTAGTTCGCGCGACGCTCAAAACTCGAAAGGTAGCATAAAAAGCAAAATAAATATTGAAAGACAAGTCACAACCACATTTTTAATGTGGTTGGGACATTCAAAACTTCACTCTCAAAAACTCGTTTCGGCGGGCAATTAATGTACGCGTATTCACTTGCGTCCCAAAACTTTGAGTTCCGTTTGGTTCTGGTGGCGCAGCGGGCCAACGCACAGTGTATATGACTGTGCGGAGCGCTCGAGACCAGCTGCGCTTTACGAGTACTTTTAGAATAAGCTCTGTGATTCTATGCGGATGGAAGCAATAAATGTTGACCAGTTGAAATAAACGAGAAACTTTTGTAGCGTGAGCCAAAAAAAAATTTAGTTATCTTTTAACGAAGAAAGGAACGGCAGACGAGATGCTCCGTGCGCTGCTTCACACGCACGTTATGATTCACAGAGTGGCAAACCAACGGGCAATTTGGCTAACCTTCCTAGCTTTCTCCATCTTCGATTACATCATACTAACTAGATGGCTATTTGCTGCCACTCCGTTTGAAACAGCACGTCATTAAAGGTCATCATGATTATTGCCTCCCGTCCACACCCTTTGCCCCTCTGCACGTACACTAACATCTTCATTGTCGCGCGACGAAGCAGTGGCGAAAGCGCATGGCTGCGAATGTTTGAGAAAAAAAAAAGCGACAATCTTTTATGGTCGTTGGAAGAAATTAGCAGGATAAATCGGCTGGCTACACCAATATACAGATACGCAGATGTGCAGTAAAGCGCGAAACAATGCCTAGCGAAGCCAACTTTATCTGCTTGTGCAAACGGACAACGTTCTGCCCGCGGCGAACCGTGTGATGTGAAAAAAGAAAAATATAAACAGCGGGTGTTCGTTAATTTAAAAGTGTAAGGTGTAGATGAAAACAGAGCAAGAATCGTAAAATAAAACACGTTTTTTTTGTTCTGTTTTGTTTTATTTTGGCACCACGAAAGCGAGAAAGAAATTTGCCTTAAGAATTTTCATACATACTATGCATACTCGTCGCTACCTTCTGCTAACCAAGTGACGATGCGAGGGAGCGGAGCCACAGTTAATTTGTAGGATATGTTCAGTGAGACAGCGGGGCATGCTTGACCAAGAACTCTGCGAAGGAGCGTAGAGAAAAAGATCGGCACTTAACAGAAGGGTCTTCGCCAGGACGAAAGTATACGTAAAGCGACTCGCTGAAGTGGTCGCGTATCGCAACCTCTGATTTGGGCCTTCAGAAAAATAAACTATTCCGCCAGCTTTTTTATCATTGTGTTTTAACGCGGTAGCGTTAGAGAGCTCGTGTCGCAGAAATTCCGCTGTCGGCGTCGGCACCGTTGGTTGTGAGCGGAAAATCATCCGTGAGCGAAAAATCGAGAAAGTAGCAAATAAAATAAACGATAAAATCTTCGGTCCCAATGAGGATCGAACCCGGGCCGTTCGCGTGGCAAGCAGGTGTCTTACCACAAAGCCACGATGTTGCTTGCAGCTGCTTCGGACAAAAACACTACATAAATGTCATGTAGTGAAAGGAGTCTCGACGCATTTTGTTCGGCAGGTGTCACGACGAAAACGAGCCCATACGGTAGGCGCATTCGCGAGGCCATCAAACTACGTCGAAAAACGCCGGGATAGTGCAGCCATCGCCGCTAAATACACACACGAACTTTCAAACAGCTCTAAAAATGGACAACTATGTCCATCTAGAGGAAAACATATCAAGCCAATGCAACAAACGCTAGATAATGTGCTGTCATCTGTGAGGCATTGTGAGAAATATGTCTCGACTTTTCATGGCATCCGAGAGGGCCGGCGCGCGGCGTTAATCCTGGAAGCCATGCGACTCTTGCTTTAGATCGAAAGCCTGTAAAATTCGCGCGCGCGCGTGCGTGTGTGTGTGTAACAATACACATTAATAAGTATGCACTTAGTGGTTGAAGTGCGCACTAGGGGCCGGATTTCGCTATCGCGTTCAACTCTTAAAGGCGAAGCTCAAGGGTCCCCCAATTTTTTTACTTGCATTTACGGTATAAATAATTTTTGGCGTTTTACGAGCCAAGACCACGACATAATTATGAGGCACGCCGTAGTGGAGGAAGTCCGGAAATTTAGACCGTGTGACGTTCTTTTATGTGCACTGACATCGCACAGTGCACGGGACCTCTGGCATTCTGCCTCCATCGAAATGCAGCCGCCGCGGCCGGGGTCGTACCCGCGACTTTTGGGTCAGCAGCCGAACACCGCTTTACCACCGAGGCGGACATATAGCAGACCAATTCACAGTTTCGCTCAAAGCGATGCATTGACGTCGACAGCATAATTGAATGACATAGCGCTCGAACTAATCGGATGATGTTCTATATGCAAATGCGTCATGTTGACGCGACGACTCGCGCAATGCAACTCCTGCTACAGATAGAAGGAAACGGTCATGATACCTCGTAACCATAGTGTGATGAATAGCGTTGCTAGTGCCGTTGCACCTCAGTGATGGCCGAGATATCACTGGAAACCTGAAATTCTTGGCTACACACACACGCAAACACACACACACGCACACACACACACGCAAACACACACACGCACACAGACACACGCACAGACACACACACACGCAAACACACGCACACACATACACTTAAAAAAAAGGTTTTAGTAATTACTAACTTCTGTTTACTAACTACTTGTCACATATGTTATTACCCTGTTATTAAGGAAGATTAGTAACGGGAAGGTTAGGAACCGTTACTACTCTCGCCGTTACAAACGCAATTAGTAGCGGTTACTACCCTTCTCGTTTCTAACTAGTAAAATAGAGGTAGTAACGGTTACTACAAGAAAAAAACAGTAACCTAATCCTTTGGCCTCACGAATCGCTTGTCTTTATAACGGTCAAATTCGCAAACATCAACATTGCGATATATCATTAAGTATAATTATGCACAGAATGTCGCGAATGAGAACAGCACAGCAGGGGCGTAGCCAGAAATTTTTTTCGGGGGGGGTTCAACCATACTTTATGTATGTTCGTGCGTGCGTTTGTATGTGTGCGTGCCTATATACGCAAGCAAAACTGAAAAATTTCGGGGGGGGGTTTGAACCCCCCCAGCCCCCCCCCCCCCCCTTGGCTACGCCCTTGCAGCACAGATACACGACGTCAAGGCTACGCTACACGTATAGTATACACTGTAAACCACTTTGCGCCCTTAAGGGGGTTTCAAGCAAGCAAAACACCCTTTTGCTTAACCAAAATTTGCAAAAATAGGGTGTAAGAGTGTTTCCCTTCCCCAAAATAACCTTTAAGGGGTAATGCTCTAACTAAACACCCTTTAGGAGGTAAGGCCTGTTTTATGGGTTATCGAAACACCCATGGCCCACACCACAGCGTGCCAGATGATAACTGGGACTCGCTGATTAAAATGTTGTTGGATCTTAGGCGAGTTTAGATTAAAAGATATGTCTCTTTTAGGGATATGTAAAAGCGTACCATAAATTTACGCCTATTCTCTTAATGTTTAATGTTAATTTATACGGAACAGGAATATCTCCACCGGCACTGAACGGCGGCTTAAGATATTATGGCTATATATACCAGATGGTCAGTGTAAGGCTGTGTAGTACGAGCGCTCCGTCCATGTGGTATTTCGCAATACGCTCTGTTGTGTGTGCGGTTTGGCGTGTGCGTGCACCTTCTGTGCTGATGTCATCTGTAATTACTTGTATCCCTGACTGGTAGATTTTATTTTTCACATTTTTCAATGATAAGGGTGTTTAGGCCATTGGAAACACCCCATGATAAGGGTGTTAGGCCAGTGGCAACACCCTATGGTATGGGTGTTTTGATACCTGAAAACACCCTTTTCCTAGGGTGTAAGGGTGTTAGTTATAGACACGGCAAAACCCCCTTAAGGGTGTAAAGTGGTTTACTGTGTATAAGCGGTTCCAGGAGCATTTATAGCCCTACCTCTGGGGTACGCAGTTGGTGCCGCTGAGCAGCTAGGGGGATGAATATAGTTTAAGTTATGCGCCCATATTTATATAGCGCGCAATTTTATTAGGTGCGCGAGGTAACGTAGTGCAGGACTTTTAATCAAGCATATTAAGACAAACAATGTTATATCTATTTTGCGTAATATCGCCTCAACATAGCCTAATATACAAGACCCAAGACGGGGTACTAAGCTTACTAATATCGCCTCATTGACTTGAATGGCTCCCCGCGCTAGTAAATAGGTCGTAAAAAGCTCGTAATATTGACTTCTAAGATTCGTTTGACAAGTTCGTTTAACAGATGCATGGCAAGAAGTTACTAACGGTACGCAAGAGGTAGTGACCGCTGCAACTTTTAAGTGTCTGCTAACGTAGGTAGTAAAAAGGCAGCAAGAAGTGGTCCAAGAAAGCTATAGTAACAGCTGCTGTTACTAACTATTTGCTCGTGGTTACAAGCTTTTTTCTAACTTTTCTTTTGAGTATATATTTGCTTTGTGTGTGTGTGTGTGTGTGTGTGTGTGTGTGTGTGTGTGTGTGTGTGTGTGTGTGTGTGTGTGTGTGTGTGTGTGTGTGTGTGTGTGTGTGTGTGTGTGTGTGTGTGTGTGTGTGTGTGTGTGTGTGTGTGTGTGTGTGTGTGTGTGTGTGTGTGTGTGTGTGTGTGTGTGTGTGTGTGTGTGTGTGTGTGTGACCAACAATTTTTTAAAGTATGCTAAAAAATCTTGCAATAAATTACACAGTTTATGCAGTGCGGCTAAATTGGTTCGTTAACAATCCGACTGACGTATACACTGCCAGCTCAGTGGAGTTGTATATGATCGTCAGAACCATTTCAGGGTCCCCTAACCACGGGTGGTTCCAGAGGCAGAGTCCGGCTGTCCCCTCGCCCCTCCCTCCCCCCGCATTCCTTTAATTTTTTTAATTTATGTCGCCTAGGAGAGGACCTATCAGGTTTTCCCGGAACCTCACCCCTTCCGCCCTTTCTGAAAAATCCTGTATCCTCTCCTGCCCCAAACTACGCATCTTTTTCTTTTTTAGGGCAGTCTTTGTTCAGTTTTTGAAGGTTATTGGGGAGTGCTTTGTCGTGCGATAGACACAGCAAGTCATCACGTGTAATCACAAATCAATGGCGTGCGCACAAAACGCGTTGGCGCGGCGCGTCATGCAGCGCGCGCAGGATAACCTTCAATGATACTTCTTTCTGGGCGAGTTGGTTCAAATTTAAGTGTAATGTATGTGTGGTGTCTCTAACGTGGACGTTTGTTTGCGCTGTTACATTAGATTTAAAGGATAACCTTGTGTTTTAGGGATGGTAAAATCGATTAACGATTAATCGATTAATCGATTAAAGGAGCACTGTTAATCGATTAGTCGTCATCGATCTCCGTCTTTCAGTTAATCGAATTAATCGATTAAAACTCTTCGATTAATCGATTACGGCAACGCCCCCACCCCCAGTACCGCCCCTTAGCCGGTGCGCATGAGTGCGAGGCGAGCGATTCCGAGACGCAGAAGTCGAGCGCAGCTACTCTTTTTCACTGCAGCGCATATTTGTACGCTAGTAGAAGGAGCCCGAACCGGCGGCGGCCGTATCCCATAGAGGCAGAAATGAACTCGCCCTGGTCTCCGTCGCGTACGGCGTCTATCTCCAAGCACTGCTCAAGGCTTCTAGCCCTGGCAGGAGGCGGCCGCACCCCGACGAGGCAGAGATGCACTTGACCGCTTCTCATCGCTCACAGCCTACTGCATTCACCTCCTCTCGCCCCCCTTTCTTCTGTCGTGTGCTGGTTAACAGTCGGCAAAGTGCACGTGATCCTTGCTTGCTATATTACGTTATTATTACATTTTGGTGTGTATACTGTTTCCTTTGTCATGTCATAATGACGAGCAATCGCAAGAGGGGCGCGGTGTGGACGTTGTTCAGAGAAGAATAAATAACGACGACTGCGATGTGTGATAAAGGTGGTAAGCATTACTTTAAGCCAGCGACGGAAACTCTTTAGATGTCACTATGCTTCTCACCCACTTTATTAATGTGCCAAAGAGCCATCCTCCAAAGAGTCGTCCTCCAAAGAAAAATGGTCATGACTAAAATTACAATGTTAAAGACTCCGTTCCCAAAGGCACGAATCCGCCTCTTCAGGTAAGTTGTCACTATCTCGTCATTTAGCCAAGATCCTTTGGGTAACTCATCTTGAAAATCAGGTCACTCTTCAATTACATAAGCGATTTTTATGTTTCAAAATGTTGGACTGTTGTTAATTCGTATTCGTTCAAAAAGCTGCGTCCTCTTTGCAGGACCTCTTCCTTGGTCCCTGTGTTTTCAGCGCTATGATGCGGAAAATGTCGACTCAGCAGCTCTCTGGACGTAAACACGCATAATAGACAAACCCCAGCTCGTGCAGCTACGACCTCGTCTCCACTTGAAGCACTACAGGTGCCGCCGTAAGTTCGGCGAAGATGCAGCGCAAGGAAGCGCGCTCGCGGATTATGAAAATAGTCCAACAGACCCTGGAGAAATGCGGCTTTCAACTAATGCTTGTACTCCCACGTCAGCCAGCCTATAGAGGCCTCCGTCCTCCTCTGTTGTTACGCGAAAGGAGGACAGTCGCGAAATACAACGAGTTCTAATGAGAACGAACAGACAAAAAAACCAAGGAATGTATAGGGGATGTTATTTGTAGTAATTATGATGTAAATGTGAAGAAAGCAAAGTGGACGAAAAGGTAACTTGCCACTGGCAGGGACCGACCCTGCGACCTTCGAATAACGCGTCCGATGATCTACCAACTGAGCTACAGCGGCGGTCATCCCCCGCTCCGCTTTATGGGGTATATATGTTTTTCTTTTTTTGCTTAACAAAGCAAAACGAGCCCTTAACGTTCTCATTTTTTTGTGTTTATGTTCTAATGTCTGTAGGCACGCTCAGAGTTCGGGCTCCTCGATGGTCTAGTGTTTACGGTGCTCGACTGCTGACCAGAAGGTCAGCAGTCGAGCACCGAAGGTCGCGACCAGAAGGTCGCGAATCCTGGCTGCGGCGGCCGCTTTTTCGGTGGAAGCGAGAATGGCGAAAATGCTTGAGGGGCGTGTACTTAGATTTAAGTGCACATTTAAGAAACCCAGGTGGTCGAAGTTTCCGGAGCCCTCATAATCTCTCATAATTATATCGTGGTTTGGGACGTAAGACACCAGATACTACTACTACTACTACTACTACTACTACTACTACTACTACTACTACTACTACTACTACTACTACTACTACTACTACTACTACTATTACTACTACTACAAATAATAATAATAATAACATTATTATTATTATTATTATTATTATTATTATTATTATTATTATTATTATTATTATTATTATTATTATTATTATTATTATTATTATTATAAGTGGTCCGTTTCAGGCCAGTATGATGCTGTGCAATCTCACATGGGTGACCTCAAAAAAGAGATCACGTCAGTCTGCAAATATAGTATTATCGAGGGCTTCCACAATATCTAACGTACAAACGGAGAAAAGATGGCGTCCCTACGAGTGCCAGCATCTTATTTACTTTCTTTTCCTCCTCATCTCTGCTTTCCCTTTCGCGGGAATTCGCCACGCTGCATGTTTCCGGTGCGTCTTTTCGACCAGTCTGGTAGCCGACAACGCCTCCGATTTCGGTGCGCTCGAGGAGGCAGGCATCGAGGAAATACGACCTGCGGCGAAATCGTCCATGGATGATGGCCACTGATCCTTCAATCCGTGACATCACCCAAAGACGACGGGCCCCCTGTAACCATTGGGCGAAAGTGCGAATTCTCACGAAGGCGCAAATGCGCACATGTGATATCAGCGCGTCTGATAGAAGGACTTCGGTCAGATCAAACACAAACAATGCCTCTCAAACAATGAGATATCCTTTTTAAAGCACCCATCAAAAATGTCGATTAATCGATTAATCGATTAAAACGTCACATAGAAAGCAATTAATCGATGAAAGGCTAAATCGACGAACGATTAACGATTAATCGATTAAAAATTTTAATCGACCATCCCTATTGTGTTTGGGACTTAGAAGCTCGCCTAGCCATATACAAACTATAGCTTTTGTTTTTGGATAACTTCGAGTTGAGTTCTGTTGCACACGCGATAATCGACCGCGAATGAAAAGATTATGTTTGGGTCTGATAATTCCAGCTTAGAAATAAGAGACTGGAGTCCACAAAAGAAATGCCTCATGTTGGAGAAGTAACAGGCCCACGGGCCTTTTACTTGACATGTTTACAAAAATGCTGATAGTGCTGCGCAGTTTTATTCTAGTAATTTCACTGTGTAATAATAAACATTTGTGCTATATTACACTGTAATGTTTAGGATATTGTTTCTGAAAGTATTGTCTGAAAATACTTGAAGTGCGTTAGAAATTTGAAGGCGCATCAAATGTCGAAGCAATTGGAACATCGGACTGTGTTTTTATGTCCATATGAGGTACAGGTGACAGGGGCCGAGAAAAAAACTACGAATTGGCAAGCATTTCGATTTCATCTTTTCTTCATCTACCTTGCTTGCACAAGTGGTTCCGCTCACGGCGATTTACTTAAGGATCTCCTTCCGCATGTTCATGTATCTGCACTTACGATGGATATACGTATATAGTTGAATAAGCTATAGAATTTGAGCACAAACATTGCGGTGTTCGTGCGAGCTGTTGTTTGTAAACCAGCTATACGATTTCTCACTGTGTGGCGCTAAGTATGCTCAGTATTCTCTTTATATACACGCAATTTATTAACGGTGAGGTCGTCCCTGGATGTCACGTCTTTTGGGAACAGAAGAATAAGCGTGCCCTGGTCGCAGGATTGAACGCTGCAGAGCAAAATCAGTGCTTAAGAGGAATTTAGTGTATACGAGTGAACAGGAGTTCTGGCTACGCGTCCTGTTCACTATGGCGTCTCGAAATTGTATGTACATTCTTGAACACTATTTGGCAACTCTTTCGGGCATTTCTGCAGATTATGCAGCCACTTTTCACGACTCCGGTTGAGAGAGCGAGAGAGAGAAAGGCAAATGAAAGGCGCGGATGTTAACCAGGCTGTACCCGGTTTGCTACCCTACACGGAGGGAGGGGAGAAAAAGAACAGAGAAAGCAAGGAGAGAACAAGGGGTTACGCGCACGCACAGCACGCACAACGAGACAGTCACAACCGAGCATTAACGTTTCTGGGAGAAGCATTAATGTTTCTAGTTCGCGTTTATGGAGCTGATAATGTGGTGGTATGTACGGTGATAAATGGGGATGAGCTTATTGAATAGAATGGCTCGAACGGCAACTGCCTCAAGGGCTGTTTGAAGCCCTAACTGTGTGCACGCAACACTTCTGTCCACTATAATTGCTACGCCACCAGTTGACGCCACAGCATCATCGCGGTCTTTTCGGAAGATGGCGTAGTGACGGAGAAAAATAGTATGCTTGGATTTTAGGTGTGTCTCCTCTACACACAGCACTTTTGGACGAAGCTTGTGGATGAGTTCCTGTGCATCATCGAGGCTTCGAAGAAGGCCTTTTATGTTCCATCGAATTATTTGTGTCTCCATATCAAACGTAGAATGATGCAGTGTGTACTGTAAGAGAGTGATGAGTTTTCACGTGCATTGCTTTTTCTTTCAGGAGACAGGACCATCACCGTCTGGCCCCGTGATGTTTTTTTATTTATTTGCTTTTTTGGCACGGTCAGAAGAGCCGCGCCGCTCTTTCGGCACCAGAGGTGCCGACGTCGTGTCCTTTGTCTCCTGAGAGGCACTCGAGGCCCGCACGCGCGAGCTGGTAGTCGGAGTTTCGGACCTCGCCTGGTGAGACGAGGCCTCGAGAGCCAACGACCCTGGAGTCGCCGGGTTTTGTTCACAAGTCGGCGGGATAGATTGAACTACAGCTGCCTTGGGGGCATGCACCACAGCCGACGGCTCGCTCTGCACGGGCTGGGCAATTGTGGCGGAGGCCGGTGCGACGCTGCCCCCTGACGCGCCGCATCGGCATGGGCCGTGCCATGAAATGGTGAGCATCTCTTCCTGGCTTCCCTGAAGGAGATGCTCACCCTGAATTTCAATGATATAACGTATTTTTTCTTTTTCCACGCAGCACAAGACCGCGAGTACGCTGGTTGGTCACCACCCCAGTTGACACAGTGAGCTGCAGTTTCACAGTTGTCGGAAATTGTTCTTTCCAAGCGCATCTGGCACAGGTAGCTTGTCCTTAACAAACCTGGGAGCTGTGGCCGCATCTCTGGCACTTGAAGCATCTACGTGGATTGGGTATATATGGCCAGACTCTTAGTTTTGTGTATCCTTTTTCTACGGTGTCTGGAAGTTCACTTGACCCGAATGTCAACATAACGTGCTTGGTATGCTTTTCGGTGTTGTCCCTCCTTATTTTAATTCTTTGTACATTGACGACGTTTTGTCCCTTCCAGCCGTCAAGAAGTCCGGAGTCAGTGAGGTGCAAAAGATCTGAAACGACACCACGGACGGTATTCATGGATCGGTGCGGAGTGATTGTGACAGGAATGTTTCTAAATGATTGAAGTTTGAGAAGATTTTCGTATTGTTTGCGGTCTCGCAGTTCGAGCAGCAGATCGCCACTGGCCATTTTAGATGTTTTTTATCTTGGTCCTAGCTTGTCAGACAGGGTATTTGCTACCAAAAACGGGGATATCGTTCTTGCTTTTTCATCTGAATCTTCTCTGTGGATGACATGGTATTTGGGGAATTGTTCGTGGGCCTTTGCAAAGATACTCACTGCTGCTTCAGGTCCGCACCCTTTTCAGGGCACGATCTGGTTTTGGAAAGATGCGCTCAACATAGCATGTGTGTTTTCTTCGGCAGCGGTGCCAGCCACCAACCACCGAGTCCGACAAGGAGACGTAGCAGCAGATGTTACACAAATCCTGCCAACGCCAGCTGTACACCGCCACTATAACTAAATATGGTGAACCAAGACTGGCCATCCACACAAGGTTAACCCTTGCCGCTAGGAAATATGGAAGTAATGGAAGCGAGGAGAAGACAGGAAAGATCAAACGTGAGATAGAAAGACGAAGATATGAGGAGAGAGACAGGAAAAGGGCGACTGCCGATTTCCCCTGGGTGGGTCAGGCCAGGGGTGTCGTCTACGTGAAGTCAGGGCCAAAGGGGTGTGTGGCCTTTGCCGGGGGGCCTTAAAGGTCCAATCACACGGCGTCAGCTCAACCCCCAGGATCCCCTTTTCCCGGACACGGCAATGCCACACACGGCTGGGCGTGGGAGGGGGTCGAAACAACCCCGTTAGCTCGGGTCCGTGGCAACGCCGCTCACCAAAAGCCTGCTTGCGCAGACGCTCCTGTGGGGGAGTTATCAAAGACGTGTGATGGCAGAGAGGTTGTGTGATGAGCTGTTCATTATGTACGATTCGTTCCACGCGCTACTTACGCAGTTTCTTCTTGAAGAATGGCAGCATGCATGTTTTTAATTTATAATGCCACATATGGCGTATCACGTGCGCAAAAATAAAAATCAAGTCACAAAGAATACCCCCAGGCTTTGTTCACGTCGTCGAAAATGCAGTATCGCTCATCATTGCGTAGTATCGCTTTTTTTTTTTTTCAGGGAATTGTTTCATCGTACCGATGAAGTCATGTAGCCGCGTTCATCGATTGCATCCGCCGCCCGTGTTATCTGAATAGACTGGCACGCACGCATATTCTTCGCTTACCTGAAAAGAAAGATAAAGAAAAGGACACCTTTCGCTCATCTCTGGATCTTGGCCCAGGACTTTCGATCACATTCCAGTAAAACGACAAAAAAGATTGGCTTTCGAGAGACGTGATTCACTCTCGTGCTCTCATCCATTGTATCCGGCTTCAGTACAAGTCATATTCATGCAGTCTGTTCGCTATAATCATTTTTTTACTGTGTGATGTGTCTCCTAAAGGACATGGTATGACAGGTTATTTCGCGTAAACACACACACACACACACACACACACACACACACACACACACACACACACACACACACACACACACACACACGCAGTGACTGATGTTGTGGTGAAGCAGCTGTGGTAAAAATAAAAAGTGTTCTCGCTTACGCCTTTCTGCATATTGCGAATATCTCTCGCGTACGTAGTTCATTGGCGTAGCCTGGGTTTTCGGGGGGGGGGGGGGGGGGGGAGGATTCAATTCCTCTCCGATAATTTTTTATTTTGCATGTGTATGTAAGCACGCACACGTACAAACACACAAACACATGCACGAACTTACATAAAGAATGGTTGAACCCCCCACCCGAACCCCGGAAAAAATTATTCTGGCTGCGCCCCTTGCCTGGTGCACCTAGTAGTGCGGCGTCACTAATTAGCGTCTTTATTTGGGAGAGTGAACTATAGCTGCTGTAACCACACATTTTCACGGGATGATCGAATGACAGATGATAGTTTAGCGTCCAATCTATCCTTTGAATAGCACATGATTTTGTGGCTAAGCTTGCCTGTACTACATTGATAACAGTGATAGGTTCTACTTATAACGACACCCGCTCGTTCATTAGGTATGAGCATATAGCCCTGGACGTCTTTACTCAGGCTCGCTTTGGGCAAACTCGCCGGCTATGCCACGGAGCTGTGCTTCTACCACGAGGCTGCTGCAGCTGAACGTTCCCTTGATTCAGGCCTAAACACGAGGTTCATTTCATCGAAACAACAGCCAGGCAAACTATAGTAACCTCGGTACTCGCATCTGCCCGCGGGCATTCCAGTGTTCAGAGAGGTCGTAAGAAGAGAGTGCCGACTTAGCGGATAGTGTTGATGACAACAAGGAGGTTGCGAGTAATTCCGCAAGGACTGCTGCACATCGCACGATGCCGCAGTGATCACCTGCAAAAATGTTCATCATTAGGCATTCAAATGCATGTGCGTTGGCTCGTACAATATGCAGCCATCAGAATGCATCATGCCCCAATGTTATATGAGAAGGAGAAATTCAGATCCATTGCGGTTTTAGTGGGAACGAAGAGAGGCATTTAATAGAAAGAAAGAAAGAAAAGGCTATACTGTAAACGCACGGAAAGAAAACTGAGTGACCCGATTTTCGTAAGTCGGAGAATCACTCCCCCCCCCCCCCCTATGATCAAGTCAAGGAGAGCGCCGAGGAAGTTATTTGCACTGTTAATTCAAGTGGAGAAATCACACGCTAATGGGAGGTGAAAATAGACAAAAAAGAATGCTTCGCGGCAGGCGGGAGCCGAATTAGCGACGGAGGGACAGGCGTTATATAAGCGCGGGAAATTCCACAGCCCGAACAATTCAAGGTCGCTTCACATTGTCATGGTATGTGACAGTGCCACGCGTTTCAAAGACGTTGGTGCCGGAAGTCGTGCGGCAAGAATGGAGGGCTGAGCCTATTGTGTTTTTTTCTGACAAGAAGAAAAACAAACAAGTCCCTTGTAGGCCTGTAGCGAAGTAAATTGGCGCTCATTTGGGGCTTAAAGATGGGGGTTTCAACCGCGTCAAAACAGGCCGCAACAAAACGAGCTTCCTGTGGAAGAACAAAAAGCACCGAGCCGATCCACGGGGCTTGCGTCGTCTTCCGACTAGATTTCCGATAGCGGCAGCACCCGAACTCGTGGGGCATGGTTGGGCGGGTTTGGTTGAAATGATACTATATTTATCGTTGTCGCTGTCATCCCCAGAAAAACATTCAAACAACTTTCCAACGTACCCGTACCGGCGTTGCCGACAGCGAGTTTTAGTTTAGCGGGATAACGTTTACGTGCCCAAGCTGGGACGGTGGCGTCACCTGGAGGAGGGTGAATGCGTTAAAAAAAGTGAAAAGAAAAAAACTGAGAATGCTCGCCTCTATCCCCGCACGAAGCAATATTGCTACTTTTTTTAGCAACAATAAAAGTAAATAAATATGAACCACGCACCAAAAGTGAAAATTTTTATGTTGCAGATTTGTTTACACCGATCTCCTAGTTAGGCCTAGGGACGTTCGAAATAGGAAGCGATCTCAAAAACTACGCTAAGTTATCTGTAATACTCGGGCGTCGAAGCTACCTGAAGGCAAGCGAAGCCATTCTGCACAGTGGCTTGCTGTGAAAGAAGTGAATCCGTCCATATCAACGCTAAATCCAGTTCGAAGCGGGCGTCCAAAACCACCGCCATGTTTTACGTACACTACGTTAACCGCGCAAACACGGTAACGCTAAATCTGAAAAATAGCATGCGTACGGTAAACGCTACGGGTCACTTACGGTGCTGCGCATGCGCATTTTGCGCTCAGTTGATGGCGCCACCGCTCTCCGAGTGAGCAGCGCCAATGCGTCCACTTCGCGCATTTTGTCCCTATTCTCTTCCAGGCGAGTAGCTCGAAGTTGTGTGCGATCAACGTCGGTGCGTGAAAATGGCAACGCAAAACGAGCCCCGCTAGCTTTTTGCGGCTACCGACGAATAGCAAATGTTCAGGAATACTTCAAACGAAGTAGTTCGCTTCAGGGTGGCGACTTGTACGCCGCTAATCACGTTTAGTTCGGTCCGTCGGATATATTCGGAAAATGCGTCACACAAATGAAGAGCGTGAAGTACGACGTTCGTTTAGCGGTGAGCAAACTTTTGTCTTGGCATACGATAAAATATTTTTTTTATTGGCAGCCTCGCGCGTCGCTTGTCCTATGACCCGCGGCGCGCATTAGCAGAGAGCTGGATAGTTGAAATGACAGATTAGCAACGATAAAAAGATAGAAACCGCATGAAGCGCCCGTCTCTTAGTTTTCTAGCGCTGTTCGTACGTCGAACATTTTGCCAAATTATATTTTTGAACATGAACAACTGTTTTTCGTCTAGGTCGTCTCATCATAAAGCCGATCCTGAGGCCCCTCAGCCCGACAGTTGTGCACAGCCGACAAAAGTGGGCACTGCAGAGGACTGTTTTGCGTCGCAATGGTTGTCACAAGTCTCCGTTCAGGCTAACAATAATAAAAGGAACAAGGAAACCAACAATGTTTTAATATTACCTGGAGCGGTAGCGTAGCCAGAAATTTTTTTTTCGGTGAGGGTTAAACCATACTTTATGAGTGTTCGTCCGTGCGTTTGTATGTGTGCATGTATACATACACACGCAAAATAAAAAAAAATCGAGGGTGGGGGGGAGGGTGTTTGAACCCCCCTTACTGCGCCAGTTACTTGGGTAGAAAGCGAAAGAGACCGCGCGAAACCGTGAGTTTGTTTGAGCGCGCCGAACGGCTGATCCAACGTTTTCGCCGATCAGCCTCGTTTGACTTCCTCGGAAAATGATAAAATTGCACCTTCAGCAGTTTCTCGGCCGTGTTCTTGTAGCTGTTATGACATGCGAACTCGCAAGAGCAGACAGAAGTCGACTTCCGTTGCCAACCTGCTGCGGCCAAGCGCGGCTGTGAGGAGGGCACAGGGACATTTCGCCAGCAGCCGCCGCAGTGGCGCTGCATGTCCGATTTGAAACAGCAGCGCACGAGGCCTATTCCGTTAAGCCCGCTAAACTATAACTGTCTATTGCTTGTTGCATACGGTAACGCGATGAGGTGATCAAAGTGGTTAATAGAGGTCTTGCGGACTAAAAAACAACGTGCTGACCACGACCGTACTGTGATTCCGTCGTACGGTAAGGGCGCTTCCATCATAGAAACGGAAAGGAATCTGGGAAGGAGGCTCTTACTCGAGTCGTGGCACATCCAGAACACACCTGCGAATGTGAACCGGTCCCTCGGAACAATGCCTCCGATCTACGTGCACGGCCTCCGGAACGTGAGGGAAAGGGAAAGGCGGAGCCAAAACAAGCCGCGACGAAACCTCCCTGATCAGCACAGTCACCCCTGAAGAAGAGACCAAGCCGGTCTCGAAACGTCGGGTTTCCTCCAAGAATTTGTGGCTGGAGGTATTTCAACTTCTTAATTCTTCTACCCAGCCAGACAGACTTCTGTCGAAATGTTTACATTTAAACGACCAAAGTACAAAATAAGGAAGAAAGTGAACCAGGCTTCGCCTTTTATTTCAATTTGATGCGTGAAATCTTTGTTCGAGATGTAACACCGCAGTCTGTGCAGCCAAATTTATTCTACAACGATAGGTCTTGCAGACGAGAGAAACCATTTTCAGCTCCTTTGGAACATCTCCATCAATGCCGTCTAGAGCACCATCTTCTACGTCCTTCGAACTATAGCATATTATTCACTTTTCTTTTTTCTCGTTCTTCAGTCCCAGATAAGGGGTTGCGTACGTCATTCTACTTATCACCAGCGCGTGTATCAGTCTAAGCGTGTCGTGATCCTTGAGCACATGCTTCCTGCTCGCCACTTTCCGGACGCACTCGAGAGGGCCCATGCCAGTGACCCGGACGTGGCCAAGTATACCACAAGAAGAACGTGCATGCTATCAGCGTGGCGAGTGGCGACGGTGTCGAGCTGACAACGGCCACGATCACAAATAGAGATGGCAGAATTACCCGAACAAGTAATTAAACTGCATTACTGATTACTTTTATGGAAATGTTTGAATGTAATTAAATTACACTACAAATTACAGCTGGCCGAAAGTAATGGCATTACATTACTGTTACTTTTGGAAAGTAATGAAGTTACTTTGAAACTACTTTAACAAAAGTTCATCACTCATTCACTAACGCATATACACTTTATTTACAGCGTCTATATACATTGAAATCTAAGATATCTTTGTTGCATCGCCGAAGCAGCTGGGACTCGAAGTGAACACCAGAAAGGTGTCCTCGTTTAAAGGACAGAGTGTCCTTCGTCATTCTGAAAGGTCGCTCCGCTGTCGCGGATTAGGTATCTGTGTTTCTAAAGACCCTGCTGTGCGTTCAGGTGTTTCCGTGGGCCTGCCTCGTTCCCACGCTTGAGGTTTGGCGCTCAAGTTAACTTGTGTTTGTCATTTTTTCTCCCCCTATATCTAGTAAATTTTAGATGCGAAGCATCTTATAGCGGAGTTCAAACCGGTGGTGGTGGTGGTGGTGTGCGGCGTGACCACCCTTACTGCGCATGCGCATACCCTCTCCACACACCTCCTCTCCACTCCCCTCTCCCTTTCCCCATCTCCCCTATCCACTTTCCCTCCCCCTCCCCCTCTCAACTCTTCCTCTGAAACGCGGGCTAGACATGCTGAAATTCTCTCCTGCGCAACGCCGCGATGAGCGCCAGCGCATGCGCATCCCGTCCCCCTCTCCTCTCCTACGCTGCCCCCCTCTCGCGCGCCTGTCTAGCGCTTTCCCCGCTCGCCCTGTGAGAATTAACGGCCAGGCTAGAGGGAAGACAAGACAGACGCGCGTAGCGTTCCTCTTCGCGTTCCACGACGCGAGGTCGGTAGCATGCCTAACGAACGCCAACGGAACGCGATCGTGCAAGTGCTCCGGCTTCGCATCGCCTTATGGTCCGCTTTAGCGGGAAATGGTGTAATTTTTTATGCCACAAGGGAAGCGGGCGTGGTACAGTATTTGGGAAAGTAATGAGTAATTTTCTTGAAATTACTCGCTTGAAGTAATTTGTTAGATTACTAAATTACCAGCCCACGAAAGTAATTTATTACACTACTAATTACAGCTAAAAGTAATTGAATTAATGCAAAGTCTGATCACGACACATGCAGGACATGTGCTTCGCAGAAAAGGCGCCTGGCGCGCTATTGGCAACGACGTACAAAGAATTGAGCCGTAGCACTCGCGGACTCCCAGTACGCCTGCAAGAACTTCCAGAAAAGTTCATTGTCGGAGCATCCCTCAGCATTCTAACGAAGCTGAGGCACCCATCGAATATAAACATCATCCGGACCGAGTCACCACGCCCAACCCACACACTCAGCCAGAGGACGTCATCAGCTGACTCCTTAACACATACCGTGCTCAACGTAATGTGCCCGATGAGCTACTGTCAACCACGAACGCAATCACTGCAAAGTGCCTGACTCCTTAGGAGAATAAAATTTTCTACCACTCAGCTCAGTTTAACCGTACAACCGAGCCAAAGGGCATAATATTATATTGTGGTCACGTACGTAGATTGGCACAGGCACAACTATGTCGAAACTTGGGCCAGTTGTTACATGATTGAAGATGAAAAGCCAGCTATAAACATGACGGGGTTCCCGCCACGGTATACTCTATAGCGGCTATACTGCTGACCCGAAGGTTGCGGGGTCGAATCCCGGCCGCGGCGACCGCATTTCCGATGGAGGCGAAAGTGCTTGAGGTCCGTGTACTTAGATTTAGGTGCCCGTTAACGAACCCCAGGCGGTCGAAATTTCCGGAGCCCTCCACTACGGCGTCCCTCATAATCACATCGTGGTTTTGGGACGTTAAACCCCGACAACGATTATTAAACATGACGGGCACAAAAAAACGAGGAGCTTTGTGTCGCTGAGTGCAGCATTGTCATGTCGCCTTCTTTTTCTGTATACGTTGTGATGCCTTTTCATCTTGAATAGATCGGAGATAAACCAAAATACTGTAATCTTATTCGGATCCTAACACCCTTCCCCAAGTACTTTGACGCTCGACTGTATACATTCAACAGTCAGTTTGGAAAGTCACACTTCGCAGACACGCCATTTAACCATGTCAAGATTAAATATGTCGATTTAAAGGGCCCCTCAACAGCCTCTGAAAATACAAAAAACGAGCTCCATATTCTCTCCTGGCGTTTCTCGTCTTACTGGTGCACTTCGTGACGCAGAACAGTGATTCCTATGACGTCTATATAGTACATATACTCTCGATTGGTCCATATACGGGAAATATCAGATGTGAATTGTCTCCTGCACTGCTTTGCCATGCAGTCGCCCATCCGTTCTTCCTTGCCTCGCATGACTATCGTGCGCGATCAACTGATTTCACTTCATTTTCCTTGTTTGCGACTGCGCAAACGGAGATAACAGCGTGCAGTCGACACACAGGTCGGCAAAAAATGTGGAACTCACTCAGACTCACTCATGAAATATATTTTGCCCCTATAGAGCTCACTCGGACTCAGACTCAGCAAAATTTTCCTCAACCGGACTTACTCGGACTCAGGCTCACTGAAATTTTTCACAGCCGGACTCATTCGGACTCAAACTCATCGAAATATTACTCACCCGGACTCACTCAGACTCAGCCTCATGGCTCCATCCGAGTCTGAGTGAGTATGAGTGAGTCGACTCATGAGTGAGTTTGCCGACCTATGCATTGCCGACAAGAGCGAAATCTTGATAGTCTCAACGCTTAGTGCTGACATGGTACACGTGCTTTTAAGAAATAAGTGGCGAGGGAGAGATATGGCCTGTAGGAAGGGTAGCGAAGGCTATAGGAGGAAACCACTCCCTCGTCTTTGAACGCGGGGTGGTGAGGGGCCCTTTAAGCTCCGGGATTCGCTGGAGTCCCGGCCGCCTTTGCGTCGCGTAACATTATCAGTAGGGGTGTGCGAATATCAAATTTTTCGAATACGAATCGAATACGAATATCCACCTTCGAATATCGAATCGAATATCGAATATCAAAGGAAAAATGCCTCCACAGTAACAATATTTTATTTAACATGTAGCTATTTGAAAAAAAAAAAGAAGCATTAACAGCCTGACTGGCAACACAACATACACTGCTATCTCCAGAACACAATGTCCAGGCTAGCACAATGCACATCACAGCACAAGCAAATATCACGGCACAATGAAAGTGATGACTACATGTTATCATGAAGAAATATGAGTTGCTCCACATGATCAGGCAGTAGGCGCTCCCTTCTAACAGAGACAACCCCCCCACTGCCACTGAAAAGGCATGCTCGCTTGGAACAGAAGTGGCTGGTATAGGGAGTTACATGGGGCAAAGCTTTGCCAGACTGGGGTATCTGAAGGTGCCTACAGTCCGCCACCAGTCACGTGGGTCACTGTCTTTCTTCAGAAGTGGTCCCGCATAATGAACGAGTGGTAGTGCGGCACGTTACGGCCGCATAATATTGAAAATGTACGGTTACATGATCGCCAACAGCGCTGCAGGTTGGAGATTATTTATTTATTTATTTATTTATTTATTTATTTATTTATTTGATTTGTATACATACAAGCACAAGGACACAGGGAAAAGAGGGAGAGAGCAAGCTGGCAACTGCCACCAGGAGAGGCACAACGCCTGCCTGCTCTTTCGGGAGAGGGAAGAGACAGAGGAAAGGAAGTTAGGAGGAGAAAAAGAGGAAAGGAGATAGGAAAGTGAAGAAAATGTGAAGAAATGTGAAGAAATGTGAAACACTTGAGCATCTTATAATACACTGTCCCGCGTTTGCTACGCAGCGGGCTTTGCTGATTAAGGAATATAAATTCCTCGGACTTAAATGCGCGACCATCGACGATTACCTCTTTCCGAGATGTTGTGTATCTCGACGCGACCAGGCCCATCGAGCTCTGCTGACCTTTATGGACCAAACATATCTGGCCACCCGTCTATAAGCGTTCCTTTTTTTTTGTGTGTGTGTGGGTTTACCTATTTTGTCCAAGTCTTCGTCAATTTTTTTTTCTTCACGTTGGAGATGCACCAGCAATAAATCATACCTATTGGGGCGCTCGTCGCAGGCAGATATCGTGCCTCCGTGTACTTACGATGTTTATCGCTCCTCTCGGCAACCTTTTTAGCGATACCAACGCAGCAGAAATGTGGAAGACGAGTTATTTTATGCATGATAATCGAATCGCACATTCGAATTTTCCGAATATTCGAAGTTATCGAATATTCGGAACTTTTCGAATACACGATTTTCGAATCGAATACGAATATTTCGAATGTAATATTCGACGAATATTCGAAACTTTCGAATATTCGCACACCCCTAATTATCAGTTCTTGTCACGAGGAACCGAGCAAGATCTGCGACATTGACTGAGTTTAATAAGATTGGCAAACGCAGGAAACAGGATGTGACTCTTACAGTAAAACTGAGAAAGGATAATAATAACGGTCATCCCAATCAGGTAAATAAAAAACAACAAAAAAACGGAAGAGGGGTGACGGGTACCGATAGACAGTATTCAACAAACTCAGGTAAAAATGCGTAATCGAGAGGAAGAAGAAAACAGGCTGTTCTGCGACGGCAAAAAAAAAAAAAGGAATAAAGTCGCGCGAAAAGCTAATTATAGCTGAGTGACGCGATCCGCGATACACATCTATACGGAGCAGGCGTGGCCATAGGTGCTATTTCTAAATACAGGAACGCAAGTGCAACGTGTAATATGCCTATCTTGTAAAAAGGAAATGCACGACGTATAACAGCTGGAAAGAGCGCCTGTCAGAGTCGACAAGAATTAAGGACACGCGCAGCGGAGACCTTGTCCTGATGCTTACCGCTAATCCTCCGCAACGATCTCCTACTCGGGACAAACGTCCATCGTTACGAATGGAAGCCTTGATTGTAATCCGCCGCCATATCTTATTGCTGTCGTCGGCGTTCCCCTTCAAGAACCCCCTTGGCGAATAACTTCCTGCAGATAAAACGAAAGGATTGACATGACGCGAGCGGAAAGGCCTTTTTGCGTCATAACACAACCCTATAGAGATGTTATCAAGGTAGGCTGCAGTGCAGTGAAAAGCATGGTTTTTGCCGCTATAGTGGATCGCGAATAAAAATAAATGCCACCTCCTGGCCGATCATGCGCAATCAACATAATAATAAGTGCTACTTCCGTTCACAGGAAGGAACAAGACGAACATAATAATAATATCCGGGGTCTAACGTCCCAAAACCACGATATGATTATGAGAGACGCCGTAGTGGAGGGCTCCGGAAATTTCGACCACATGGGGTTCTACAACGTGCACCTAAATCTAATAGATAGGCATTTGCTCATAAGCACTCACGAAGACCGGTCCACCGGTCGAAACAGTTGGCAAATGAAATTAAGATAACCGCTAAGTTGTGTATCTTCTCTTCCGAAGTACGTTTGGCAGACTGAAGAAGCTTCTTGCCCCGCCACGGTGGTCTAGTGGTTATGGCGCTCGGCTGCTGACCCGAGGGTCGCGGGATCGAATCCCAGCTGCGGCGGCTGCATTTTCGATGGAGGCGAAAATGTTTGAGGCCCGTGTACTTAAATTTAGGTGCACGTTAAAGAACCCCAGGTGGTCGAAATTTCCGGAGCCCTCCACTACGATGTCTCTCATAATCATATCGTGGTTTTGGGACGTTAAACCCTAGATATTATTACTATTAAAAAGCTTCTTCGCTTTATACGGGCACACCAGCCGCTATCTAAACGACAGATTAGGGGAGCCCAAATAGAAGTGCAGCTTCCGACAGTGGAAATGTTCTCCGCAGGTACACAGCCCCAAACTTATCTGCATAGCATAAATAAAAACAGCGAGTTCACTAACACAGATCGTGTTGACTAATGTATTAAGAAAGCTCTCGCCACGCATGCCTTTTTTGCCTTTTTTTTTATAGCGAAGTTCTGTATGACTGGGCTGCGTCCGTGTGTATGCAAAAGCCCTTAGCGCAGCTATTGGATTGGATTGGAAAAACTTTATTAACAAAGTCCGGAGGCTCCCACGACGGGACAGTCAGGCCGAGACCTACCACCGCATCGTGGGCCCTCTACAGCCCAAAGTTGTGACTGAATGTCCGGACTCCTCAGAGCGGAGCCCCACTGACTGGCCGATGCTGTATCAGTGCCACGCACCGAGGGGCACTCCCAGAGCATGTGGTGTAAGGTGGCTAAACCGCCACATTTCGCACTTGAATTAGTTACATAAACACCAAGGTAAAGCTTGTGCGCAGCTATATTGCTCACAAATTGGGCAAGCCCAACTACTCACCACTGGTCCACTAAAAATGAAGAAGGAAACACATGGGCGGCAAACACCAATCAAGGCCGTGCGCGAAACGCCAAGCGCATGCGACAAGACGAGGCATGTCATGCGCGGCAAAAAGACGCATGATGCTCTAAAGGAAAGCATCAAGAGGCGTACGCTAAATTTAAAAGGGACTTTCTGGACAGACATTTCTGATTTAGTTGCAGGGTGTGTGGTCGGGTTCAAAATTGCGCGTCACCTAGTGTCGCATCAACGCAGGTAATTGAATCCAACGAACAGTTAGGCCAAGGAAAGCACGCGGAACATTAATTGTTGTCTTCAAGTGTGGTGTAGTAATTGGGACGTAAATTGAAATGAATCAAAGTGGACGAAAAATCATCCTCTCCGTCCAGGGCCGTAGCCAAGGGGGGGGGGGGGGGTTCAACCCCCCCCCCCCCGAAATTTTTCAATTTTGCTTGCGTATATAGGCACGCACACATACAAACGCACCCACGAACATACATAAAGTATGGTTGAACCCCCCCCCCCCCCCGAAAAAAATTTCTGGCTACGCCCCTGTCTCCGTCGGTGGGATCCGAACCCACAATTTTCGTATTATGCGTCCGATACTTTACCAGTTGAGCTATACGCCGGAATACCTGCGCTTCGTTAGATATTTCTGTACGTGTAATCCTTAGGAGCCAGCGGAACTCGTAGCCTAGGCTGTCTGACAAACAGCTTCGCTTGTCCTGTACCTTCACAAAGTGAAATGTCTCCACAATTCTTTTTTTCATTTATGTTCGTCATTGTTCCCCCACTGTAATACTAAGCGCAATACAATAACGAACGTGTGTATGTATGTACACCGCAGCTGTTGGGCTGTGGCTGGCCAAAAGTTACAAAACTTTTTTTCCCTTTAGTTTACGCACTCTCCACGAGGCGTTATCTCGCTATATGTAAACTTAAATCTGGCCAGCAGTTTGTCTGTGAAACAAAAGGAATAAGAGTTAAATAGGCATTCCATCACTTCTATGACTGGTAATTTCGATTAAACTCACATATTCACTTATTTGTGCGTGTTTTTTTGGGACGTTAAACCCCAACAATTATTATCGCTTATTTGTGCAATAACCTGAACGGCAAATGAGCTATCCGCACGCTTATCAGTGGGAGTATTTTCACGGTTTCTTTCTCGCTCACTGTTGCCTCTTGTGTCATCTAAGCCAAAGAGCGAGATGTTCGTAGAGAGAATGTGCTTTATTCTTGGCTTTCCTTTTATTTTACCACGCGTGCTATACCTGTGTCGCTCGTGTGACACCTTATTCGTTAAATGGAACAAGTTTGGAAGGTGTCACGCCCCCCCCCCCCCCCCCCCCCCCCTCTGGTGGGTATGTGCCTTGTGTTTTAAAAAGGCAACAACAAAAACGAGGCGTATTCCTTCGCTGGAAATATAAAACAATTTTATCTCTAAAATAAGGTGCCGCCCGTTTCATGGCCGATCCCCCGCAGTGGGTTGCACCAGGTTGTCAAGGAACAACCAACCAACCAACCAACCAACTCAGGAGCGGCCGGTCCCCAGAAGGGACGAAATTTTTCTTCGGCCTTCAATGCAGCTGCCAGGTGAGCACTAACATTTCATCATTCCAACCATCGTGTTAGCAACGGTCGCCTAGGATTCGGGAGGGAACGTATTCATAGGCTCGAAATAGAAGTCCAGATAGCATATGGCCTGTTTGAAGCTAAAATGGCTCCTGACAACAGCATGCCTCGTGTTGTTTTACGGCAATTATGTCGCCGTGCAGTGATGCCCATCCAACACATTTAGCGCCGTCACTGCATTTGCAGAATCAGGACATCAGAATACTGTCCCTCAGCCTGTTCTGTTGCAGTGCTTCCGCTATGCTTTCTCTATTTTCAATAAGCAACCTTGATAAACATGAACCAGTCACACTGTTACTCCTCGGGAGTCCGGTTTGACGATTATCTCCCATTAAACACATTTTCTAGTATCCGTTGCGTTCACCTAAAGCGGACCAGATTCGCTACGCGCATCATGACTAAGTTATTTGCATTTTCAAAAAAAAGCGCCGTGCGCTGGAAGCGCCATCTGTTCGAAAAATTGAAAAGCGCTCTTGTTGATTGTGGCGCCCTCGTCAGAGCAACGCGGAAAGGACTCTAGATGTCGCGGGCGTCGAGAGAGGCGCTGCGATCGACGTGTAGGCCACGTGATGTGGGGCGGCCGTGTTTCTCCCCTGCGATGAAGGAGGAAAAACGCATCCAATGTGTCCCAGGAAACTGTGACGACCGGGTTACATTTAGTGGTGAGCCTGCTCCCTCGCACATCAGACTTGGGCTGATCGTAGTATGCTCAAGCAGGCCGGGCTCTTGGGAACGTTTAGCGTGCTCTCACTCGGCTCACTGTGCTCCGTCTGGATGGCTGGATTCATCACGTTCTTCCTCTACGTTATCACAGGGGGATGGAGATTCCTCCGGATAGTCTTCTACACGGCACCCCGTGACTTGACGTGAGTACACCCCGGCCACGTTTTCTATAATTTTCCCAAGTTCACATTTATTGCTTGCTGGCGATTCACCCCGAGCGGTGGCTTACGTAGCTACGGTGGACGGCCGGTGTAACCGTCCACCGAGCTGAGAGCACTGCTCGCTTGATTCTGACCAGCAGTTTGGTTATTGTTTCTCTTACAAACGTCACCTGCTGCGATGTTTCCTACAGGAAAAATCTCGGAACAGTATCCCGAACTAAACCTATGGCAGCTCGCACTGCGCAGACACGTTTGAATGAATTTTTCATTGCCGGCCGCTCTTTCTGGTGCACCTGTCAAAGCGATCATCGTACGACGTTTTTTTTTTTCGTTTTTTTTTTTTTTTGCTGACACGTGCAATTATCAACAAGCGCTGAGGTATGCTTGGCAGCTACGACAGTTATGTCTACGTGCACGAAGCAGTGCAAGCAGAAAGTGTATCGTCGAGCAGCAGACTTTGTGGTTATTTTTCTTATCTGCATTTATTCAGTGGAAGTGTCTAGCAGTTGGTGGAGTCATATTATTCAGTATCGCGGACCGATGTGTGCAAGTTGTTTGTGCGCGAGCGTGACTGTTTCCACAACTTGCTTTCAGAGTGTTAATAGGATCGCATTAGCGCTTTCAAGTTCACCACATTTATCCACTGGCGTTGCACCTGGTAGATTGTTACAATTACACTACCATAGTCCTGCTGCGCGTCGCTCTTTCTCTCTCTTCATGCGTACCTCGCTGCGCCGGACCGCGTTTGAAACAATGTCAAGGATTTCCCTTTGCCAAGCAGTTCATTTTAAAGCAGCGAGTTTACCGTGAAACTCGTGTGTGGCGAACTGTCATCGCCATTCACTCGAAGGTCTCCTCAGTGTACGCTGCGCTCAATAGGCGATGTTGCAGTGTTCCAAAGAGCCCTGAGGTGCTTCGAAATGCGGTAGAATACACTCGGCTGGCCTACATATCGAGCGCTCACTGTAGTACTTGCCGATTCGGTCTATTCTGGTGGGCGATATCACATTCGCACCCGCGATTTCTCTCCCCGCGAGATATCAGCCGCAGAAACCGGGAGCGCGAGTAGTGCGACGCGACGACGTCGTTTCTTGCTCTCGCCCATCAATCCGAGAACGATAGACAGACCGCTATCGCCGGCTGCCTTGCAAATGTCGCTGGTATTGTTTTTCGATAATAGCGCCAATCACGGAACCTGCCGTCATGAGAGGCTGTCTGCAGAAAGACGACAAAAAAAAAAAAAAAAGGGCCTTGCGAACTGCGTCTGTAGCCGGGAGCATTGCGTCGATGCAGGTAACCCGGAACGTTCGCGTAGATGAGTGCATTGTGTCGTCCGCAGCGTGTTTCGTACGGTTTTGCTGTGCTTACAAGTTGCACCGGCAACGCCGAGACATTAGATGAGAAACCTCTTGCGAGTGAACTGTGTTAATGGCGAAAACGCAGTTTCTACGAGGGTAATTAATGAACCAATGCAGAAACTGAGTTATGAGAGATGGAGTAATACACACACACACACACGTGTATATATATATATATATATATATATATATATATATATATATATATATATATATAATTAGAACGATTACATACGCGTGCTACTACATGTGTACTTGAGTTCAACTTCCTGGCTTTCATGAGAACCCAAATGCGGTACACAAATGCCGCAATTGACTCCTATATCTCGACATGTTGACTGCGAGAGAAATTGTACACCAGATAATAGTATTCTTTTTTATTATTGAATGCGAAGCATTTCTTAGCGAACCTCAGGCACTTTGCCCGTTTCTATCTACGTATCTTATCTATCTAGCCGCCTACGTTTGGGCGCTCTCCTGGTCGTCTCCATGACTTGTAATATACCAAAATTGGCATAGCAGGGGATAAATGTATGACGAACACGATTCACTGGTCATGACATGAATAACGCAAAACTCCTGCCGCGTACTTCATGAAACCATTTCCCTCAGTCACATGTGGCACATACCCGCATACCATAGTTCATGTTATGCGGGTATGTGCCACAGGTGATTCCCAGTCTCAATCAACACAGTAACCGCGAACACACATTGAAACGTAAGGCAAGTGAGGGAGCGGAAGGCAGAACTCTCCTAGAAGACGCTCGACTGCCATCCACTCGTCCACGTGGTCCGCCAGAATGACGCAGTTTCTTATGAGGCTGGGCGATGGCCTCATGCTGACTGAGTATGCCGTCAGATTGATTGAGAACCGCTTTGTGACACGCCAAATAATATAACTGGCTATAAAAACGAGCAGGTACACAGGGATGCCGCGACCAAGGTGGCCAAGATGAACGCAAGCGACAAGGGTGGCCTTCCGGTCTCACTTTGCTTGAGCATCGGCAAGGCGTACATGATCGCGGCCAACATCGACGTAAGCGACGGCCTCGTTAATGAAAACATGGGCACCTTGGGGTACATCGAGCGTGACGAACACGGCAACCTCGTGAGACTGTGGCTTTCGACCCGTCCTGTGTACATAAAGTTCTGTGTTGTCTGAGATAAGGCTAGCGATAAAAAAAGAAAAAAAACCCAAAATCCGGCAACAGATCGAACTAAATCAACAAGCCGGCACGGAACCATACACGGCATGATTGTTTCACAAGAAAAGATGAAATCGAAGCTCGATAGGCGCCCTTATTGTCTTCTTTTCAGAGTATATAGCTCTACTCCTCCATGTACAAACTCAGAAAACGCCTCGTTCTGTGAATCTGACCTTCAAGCTCAACCAAGGTCATGCCATTTGCTTCGTTCCAAGCGCCTCGCTTGTCGTCGCAGCGCCGGCCAAAATCTTTAGCAGAACGCTAGTGCGGCGCGTTCGCGAGAACGAACAGCGGCTCACGGCTTGTCTTTTCGTGCCGCCACCGCCAGGTGCGCTGGTTGCATACAAGGATACTAGCGCCTCTTCGCAGGTCCGCCGAAGGAATAATTTTCTGACAACTCAAGAGGAAGCGCTTTACTGTTTGAAGCAAGGTCGGGTTGCCTTAGAACGCGTAGTTACAAAGCGAGATTCATTAAAGAAGACCAATGTACATGTTATGGAGGAGCTAAGGAAACGACGGAGCATGTTCTGATTGAGTGTGGAGATATCCACCCAGGTGTATGTTTGAGCACGAGCCTGCATGAAGCCTTGGGTTTTAAGGAAAACAGTAGACAACTGAACACGTCCGCGATAGAAATAAGTAAGAGACGGTTAGAGTATTAATTGGTGGCAGAAAAGTAGAGAAAGGACAAAAATAAATAGTTGCAAATATAAGGTCATTCTGCCGAAAGGGGCCGAGAACTGGGCTGTGAATTTGTTCGTTTTCTATAGTAAGATCGATTTAATCGAAGCCTAGACAAGGCATTAGGCCAACATAATTTTATTTATTTAATATTATTATTATTTTGTCGAGCATGGTGGCACACATGTCACCGCCCCGTTGCGAAGGGGACGCTCATAGCATCTATCCATCTATCCATTCACTGTAACGTTTGTTCAGTGCGCGTTCGCGCCGAAAGCGCGAGGATCGTCTGTGTGTTGTCTTGTGGTGCGATTGTAGATGCAGTAGTTGCTGCTACAAACGCGGCTATCTGGCAGTCAAAGCAAGCAAAACCGATCCATCGCTCGACAAACTTCGTTTAACCGCGTTCAACCACGGCATTTTTTTTTCTGCCCCCCCCCCCCCTCACTCAGTCCACATACTTCTGCGCCTAGTGCCTCGTTTGCGTAGGCTCTGCAGTGGTGGTTTCACCCGCCTATCTTGTTTCGCAAGCGTATGCTCGCCATCTACTCGTCTCCTATAGCTCACACGAAGTTCCAGTGATCGCCGATGAGAAAGAATCGAGGTGGGTGGGTGTCTGTCGCGCGCTCTCGTCCCAATCTGTCTCACTTGTTTTTTGTTCCGATCGCTTTTCGTCGTTCACGGAGAACAATGCGAATCGTCAGGCGGCCCGTCTCTTCCGATATCGCATTCGATATCGCGACGACGGTGGCGTCTGGGCGCGTGTGAAATCTGTTCGAAACCCGAGCTCGTTTCTCACGCCGCGTCTGGCTCGTACGTTCCCACGGGCACCTTTGGTGGCTGTCTGCTTGCGTCGCTGTCGTCAAGCGAGACAGAATCAGAATTTTGGTCATAGCACAGGTATCCAGTTTTCAGAAGGAGGTACTCGTACTGTTCAGGTCCTCCTGTAAAAAAAAAATATATATAAGAAAACATTCATGGTCGTGAACAACTCAAAGCAGCAGTGGCACATAGTTCAGTAGTACTCAAGCTACAAAAAAAAAAAAAGAATACGCAATTGATTCCATAGAATGACACTGCTTTCACATGATAGCAAGAATGTATGGGCAGAAAAACAAAATAAACCTGTTTGTGCGCATCGTAGCAGGAACACTGGACAAAAAAGAAAACGTTAGTATGTCCGAAGCAAGTACATTTATAGTTCACTTTTAAGTTCCTGTAAAGATTTCGCCGTTTTTGTTCTGATTGGACGAAATTCCAATTGAAAAATATGAGTGGATTGGACAATCTGTCTACCGTAATTAATGACAGCAACGCACAGTGCGAATCCAACCGAGAGGTTTATGGGAAGATGGAGCGTTGAAATCGTCGAGCCAGGAATGTCACCGGACCGTCAACCTTTGGACGAGAGCGCTTGTCTTCGGCAGGGCAACAACCTCGACGAAGACTGAGTTCCCCTTTCGAGAAGCGACATTCCTTGTCAAACAGCTGAATATATTCAACAGCGCGAACGCGGTAGAAAGAAAAGAACCACAGGACAGAGCGCTCTGTCCTGTGGTACTTTTCCTCCTCCCGTGTTCGCGCTGTTCGTTCTTTTTCCGCTGTATGACGAGATTTTGTACCAACCAGCCCGCGTGAACAGGCTGCCACATTCCTTGTTCGGCAACTTGTGCCACTTGGGTACATGGTTATAGCCAGGTGCGGGCGTTAAGCCTAGCATTGTTTTGTTTATACGTTTGAACACGAACGCGCGTTAGACGCAGCTTGATCTGGTAAAAGGGGGGGGGGGGGGGGGAGACAGTTTCTCATGCGCTTAAAAAGCTTTTGCTTTAAACATGAAAAATGAAAAAAAGAAATGCGAATTCTGGTGTCATGTCTTTGTTCCAGCTTTCCCACCTGCATCTTGCGTTCAGAAAGCGCACATCTCGCGCTGACTGTGTCCATTCGCGACCTGCAACCAAGCGCCAGCTCATCGCGGGCTGCTGCCAGCGCCATTATCCGAGGAGCTGTGCCCCCCCCCCCCCTTTTTTTTTATTCTCTTTCTTTTCGTCAAAAGGGTGAAGGCCGAAGCCATGGTTCACCAGCCGCTGAATGACGGCAAACACGCGTTTCACCGACTTCTACGCGCGACTTTTTTGCTTTTCCTGCTTCGAAGCGTGTGTATTCACACGACGCGAGGCCTGCCTGCTGCCACAGGGCCGGCGCGGTATATTTAGCTCTAAGTCGCTTTATGCATCCACGCTCGGCTCCGCTTCTTTGGAGGCGGCGGGTGCCTACCGTTCTGTTTGTTTGTTGTTTATTTCGCGAGCGCACCTACGGAGAAAAAAAAAACAAAAATATATCTACGCACCAGTACGCCCCCTTTTCATTCTCATTGTTTTCTTCGTGAAGTGGAAAGCCAGGGAATCGCGGCGCGCGCCAAATGTCCGAAACGAGTCATCTTTTCCTTTCTTTCTCTCCCTCGTCGTCCATGGGCTGTCAGTCACGCTACCTTGCGCGCGCGCCGTGGTGGTTTCGGTGCGTTGCTCGCTGCACCGTCGTGCGCGCGCCTGCGTTAACTTCTTCCGGTTGCGCGCGCGTTCTAATGGTGGCCGGCCTAGCGCAGCTCGCGGGAACTCGGTCGTGGAGTTCGCGCTCGCTCGACCACCGCCGACTGGCATCGCACCTGCTCGCTGGTAATGAAAGGCCTCCTTGTAAACGTCAGGTCTAGTTTTATAGGACTATGCAGTCTTGAAAAGGACGACCAGAGATTAATGAATGTCCACGATGTCGAGCTTGGCAGTGTACGGAGCAGCTAGGCAAGAAGGCATTCGTTCTCGCCTGCGCGTGCACACGCAAGTCGTTTTGGTCCCGTCATAACCCGGGTGGTTTCTTGAAAGGACCCCATTGTGTATTTGAATGCTTTCGCATTAAAATAAAACAGATTGGTAAGCAACGACCGTATGCGCGCAAAGCAGCCATGTCGAGGCGTTCCCCAGAGTAACTGTAAACAAAGGTAGGGATAGAACGGAGGACTAGACGACAGGCTGAACGCCAAGTTAGCGCCCACGCTGTCCTCTTTTCCTCGCTCAGAACGTCATGGGACACCAACTCGCCCGAACCGCTACTCTTGTGAACTATTTGTGAGCTTTTTGATCAGCGTATCGCCGCATATCGCGCCGCTGCATGCGGTCGATCCGTGGGGATTACACTTAGCGCGATAACATATATGCTGCGGCGTATCTATGCGCAACACTTGTGCACGGGCGCGTGCATTTCTGCCTACACACCTTCATTGTGATATCAGTCTGGCAATGCGGTATTCCGCCACGAAAGAAAGATAAGCGCCCGTCCTCTTTCGAGCGCAGCACTATGAGATGTGGAGAGAAAATGGACGGTGCGAATTCCATAGCGTATTATCAGCTGTGTCGTACAGCGGGCGCTTCGGTACGAAAGGGGCCACAACTGGGCAGCACTCGCGTGACATCGGCGTGGAACGCGAAGCATGCGAGTTAACGCGATTTTCGCTCGCTGTTCTGTTCAAACCAGTGTAGCCAATAGCTAGTATAACAACGTAGCATTGGACTGAAGACGCGTCTTTCGCTTCTCAATTCTTTTGCCATTTAATTCCTCTTTCATTCCGTTGAAACTTGCAGCTCTCCGCGTACGGTCAGAACCGTCTGTGTTGCGTTTTTTCGCGCGCTCTCTGTCTTTCGGAAAGCCTGTGTGTGGCCCGCTTTCATTTTTCCTTCCTGCGCGCCGCTGATGAGAAAACAAGAGAACTGCGTTTTACACGGAACCCCGTTCGTAGCGCGGATGGTGCGAGGCGGCGAAAAAGTAAAGCGAAATGAAAACATTAGCTCAGGCCTCGATTTGGTCTCGCACCAATTCCCGTGGCAGCTGTATAGGCCTCGAACTTAAGGCGCCCCCATATTTCATGCTGCGCAACCTCGTTCGCTCACTTTCACTCGAGGCGGGAGAAACAAATTGCCTCACACATTTCGTTTATAATTAGGTTATATATGTCCCGGGTACACCCAGATGATTGAACGAGCTCAGCTGTTCATCTCGTGGCGTAAGCGGGGCTATACTTATGGGTCGTGGCAATCGGATCCTGCGCCCGTCAACAGCGCTTCCGTGAACTTGCTAAATGAACGAGGCGCGGTATTTCGTTCGCCACATATATGTCGGACACTGTATTGATCAGACGTGTCATTCATTGCGGATTCCAACTTTGCTGTACATGATTGGGTAGTGATAGGCTAGCGGCGACTGGTCGAACCTTTCGCAGATCCGCGTGGGTGTCGTAAACATGGAACGAGTGCAGGTTCGGTTCGAAGCATCTTCTGGTAGTACATGATTTTCTTGACAGGAATTCCGTTCCTTAGTAATTGAAACCAGGGGGTGCGTCTAACCGTCTAGAAGGAGTGGGGGGGGGGGGGGGGGGGGGAGAGAAGAGGTAGCTATCTCGAATTTGTGTCAGTGTAGGACAAGCAACGTTTGTCGCACCGATACTCATGACAAAGGTGGCGCAAAATTAATAGTTTATGCACGGAATAAGGCGGCATTTATACAAAAAGCGAAGAACACCTTTCATGATGAAAAGCGGCTCATAAAGACGGGTTGAAATGAAAGCGGGTCAGGCGCTGTTTCTTTTCAAACCGTCCCTCGTCCTTGGGCGCTGTTTTTCACCACGAATTCGTGCCAACGTGCCCAACTTTCCACTTTAATGCATGTAACGGGGTTGAATTTATTTAATGTGTAGCTGCTGCATGCAACAATTAGATGTGTGAGCACAGGTACCGTGCACATCTTCTGGTTCTGTTAAAACAAAATTTTCGGTGCCTTCAGAAAAGCGAGAGGGTGGACATAGGGGCATCTGCGCTTTTCAACAGAAAGTGCTTCCCTCTTTTCATGGACAATTGAGTTACACGCGCGTCACACACGCGAGTATGTCACACCGAGGCCTGAAGTCGACCCTTGCTCCTCTATGCGTCACTTTACATAAAGCCTGAGACCTGTCTCCGTTACGACGTCATCCGAGCTCATTCGCGGGTTCGATGCCCGACCGCGTTTACGTTTCATGGAAGGTATATATATCGGAAGAGTCCGTGTACTTAGGTGTGCGCCAGTGTGTGTTGGGCGGCCGCTGTCGATCACGACGCTCGTTCGGTTGCCAGGCCGCGGTGCTTGCTTCGCCGTTCCCTGGCGCTATTATACATTATAGGCTTCGAAGCATCCTTATTAGCGGCGGTGCGCACGTGGTTTCCTCTTTCGGCCTTTGCCGCGTTACGTCGATCGCGGCCGAGGAGCGGGGACGGCGAAGGCCGCGGTTGTCGAGTGCACAACCATCATCTTTTTCCGCCAGGTTGCCATCCTTTGCGCCATCCCCCGGAGCGCTGTATATGCTGGGATAGAAAATAAACGGAAAGAAAACAAAGGCGGCTATCGAATGAAAATTTGCTAACCGGTCATGTGCGCCGTGGCATCGCCTGGCGCCCTGCCGCTGTGGCCTTTGTCTACGTTTTTTCCTGGTTTTGATGTTACCTGCCGCCTTTTGGAAAACAGCCGCCGATGTTTCTTATGCGATCATTCTGTGGCGATCCTTCTTCCTTTGCCTGTTTTTTGTCTCCCTCTGTGCCCTACCCGGCTTTTTATTGGCCCATCATGGACTTCACGAGGCCGTAGCAAAAGGCGCCACTATAGTGCCCGTAAAAGGAAATAACAAAAAATGCGGGATAAATTTTTTTCCGTCCCTCTGTTCCTGTCACAGTCTAGCCTTCGGAGCTGCGTCGAAGGAATATTCGGAGAGGTCGAGTGCACGTTAATTCTTCCTTTATCTCTATCGATACGTGAAGCAGCTTCTAATGCGGGCCTGCGGTGCAACCTTCCCTTTAATGCGAAAACCTTACATTTCCCATGAATCGAAAAATTCGACGTCCATACCACGTGACATGACACGTTTCACGTGTCAATGTCACGTGGTATGGACGTTGAAGTAGTACGGACGTCGAGATAATCGTCACACCAAGACGCGCGCCTATTTCTCATTCAATGCGTGATGGCTCTGCAACTCTTATGACCCTGGCACTTACGTTTTACTCCTGTTGTGTGGATGCGCCAGGCGAGCCGAAGGGCCAGAATATATTTTTATTCTTAATATTAGTAGTAGTAGCAGTAGTATAACGACGGGAAGGCAACATCGAATGCAGCCATGCAATGCATTTAGAAATACTGGCCGAAATGTGGCCGAAAAGCCAACTTGCCACTGATTGGAGCCGAAGCCTCACCTTCGGCATTACGCGTGCGGTGTTCTATTGATGGAGGCTTCAACTACTGTGTCGACCGTCCTCCGGTTTACTGTGATGAATATTCGCGTGCGTGTAAACGTTTCCACATAACCCTGCGAGCCAGCGCCACTGGCGCCCATGACGGCGCGTGTGGAAAGTGCATCGTTTTGAACCGCAGGCGCGTCACGTGGTGCGTGAACGTAATAAATTACGAACCCATTATAAACGTTTCTATGCTTATAGCCTCATCGCATGGAGGATGTGCGCCATGAGTGTCGACATCAGCACGATAGGCGATAAGCCCGGGGTTGCTTACGTAACATGCAATGTGTGGTTCGTGCACTTCTCTGTAGCGCGTACTTTTTTTTTAATAAGTACGATTACTAAATCGTAGGCCGAGTGCGCGGTTTCTCTCCGATCTTCACCTGACGGTGTCGTAAACGTGGTGCCTCTTCTAAAATTCAGTCTGGGCGTGGTCGGAATTTGATAGAAAGGAAAAGTGCGAAAACCTTTCGAAATCCGCTTCGAGCGTCCCTTTCATTCTGGTAAATATAGCCGCCGCGGTGGACAGAGGTTACGGCGCCCATGCTACTTACCCGAAAGTCGCGGGTTCGATCCCTGGCCGCGGCGGTCGCATTTTAGATGTAGGCCAAAATGCTAGGGGCCTGTGTAATTAGATTTAGGTGCACGTTGACAAACCACAGGTGCCCCCACCCCCCGGAATTTTTACCATTATATATATATATATATATATATATATATATATATATATATATATATATACGAACGCACACAGATACACGCATGGACATGTGGAGTCGGACACCTTCGCCCCCGATGTACGTCCTGCCCTCGCTGGGACAGCTTAGTGGCTTAGGTGTTAATTGCACTACTAAGCTCGAGGGCGCGGGATGCGATTTTTGGCCACGGCGGCTGCATTTTGATTTGGGCGAGAAGGGGGAAAAAAAAACGCATTCTTAGATTCATTTGCACGTTACTAAGAACCCCAGGTGGTCAGTCTCCAACTACGGCGTGCCTGGTACGTAAACATGTCCTGATTTTCGCACGTAAAATCCCCAGAAACTTCAGTGGGCGCTTAAGCAGTCTACATTGCCGTTTCATTCCTTGAGCCTCGTGAAATTGCCCTGTACGTGTCCTGGCTGCGTATGTGCTAACCAGGGGTGGAGGTCGCACGCGGTCCTTCTGTGTGCCTGTCTCTGTAGTTCAGGACTCGAGCCCCGTCGCACATAGCTGACAATAACCTCGCGAACTCTCTCGTTCCTTGTAGGGCAGCCTCCGGGAAAAATGACGTTCTCGAGGTACTCGGCAAACGCGTTCGCTGCGTGGGTCAGGGCCGAAGAAGGTGCAGGTCATCCTCGTGTATATTTCACTCATGGCATTCACGGAGTTGGAAGGCAGTCTTTTCATTGTTTTCTTTCTTCTTCTTTTTTTTTTTTGCCTCTTGACGCACGATTCCAACATTGTATGCGTAAACTTGGCGGTTGATTCCTGCAGCGTATCTGCGTTTCTATTTTTTTTTCCCTCGTTAGACGTGGCTACTACAATAAGGTCTTCTGTTAAAGCCTCGAGAGACGATAAGATATAAAAAAAGGAAAGGCGCAAAAAAAAAAAGAAAAAGACAGGAGGAAACAAATTTTAGACAATGAAACCTCGGGTAATTCCCGACGGAGTCGCGAGCTTGCGATGGCGTGCTCCGCGGACAAAAAAGAGAGAAAATAAATTAGGCCCGGGCTTGTTTTTTTTTTTTTTTTCTTTTCTGCGGGACACTACTAGTGGGAGATAGTATAGAGTCCAGGAAAGGCCACCTTAGCCAGTCTTACTGTTTTCCGTGGGAGAGAACCTTGGCGGGAGAATGAATAGAGCGTGGCTTCTTTTAAGAAGCATTAGGGTCTCGCTTGCCTATTCTGAAGGCGGAGAGGAAAGGTAACGCCTAAACTGTCCTGGCTTCGAGTAAGGCATTGTGTATTTTAAGTTTGCTGCTGTGCTCTTAAATGGGCGTGCTGCCCTTGCGCGGTGCTTTAATTCCCTGGGTTAAAGACACGCACCGCTGATTATTCTATGCAGAAACGTGTGCGTTAGGATTTTCGAGTTAACGTACGCGGCCTCGGCTTCGCCTTTCTGAATGCCGAGATCAACCGGGTCTCCCGATTTTCAAAGTTCTTTTTTTTTTATCTTCTCAAGGTGACCGCGTTTGGCCAACGCCAGCCGCCTCTGTACTCGTGTTTAGAAAAAAAAAAAAAAAAAAAAAAAAAAAAACGTGCCACGCAGTAGCAATCGTTTGTTTGTCAACTAAACATGACAACGATTGACGTTCTCGCTTGACCAGTGCCCCCGAACGGCAGCGCCACCGAAGCACGGCTAGTGTGGAGTAATATATAACATACATCTCGTTTTGTCCGAATATTAGATGTATACTCTCCACCTTCGCGAAATCTTGCTTTTGCTTACTGCAAGTACGTGCGTAAAGGAGGAAAATTAGGCGCGAACTTGCTGTCAAAAGATTACAGTACAAGTCTGCCTGCTATCCGGGATTCTCCTTTTTTCGCTAACCTTACGAACCTTGACTCGTTGTTACAATATTCTAGAATGTTCCATCACGTTTTACGGCATCAAGAGACAAGGCGACAACACGATGGTTCGTGGCTACCCGCCGCGGTGGTCCAGTGGTTATGCTGCTCGACTGCTGACCCGAAGGTCGCGGGATTGTATCCCGGCCGCGTTTTGATGGAAGCAAGAGACCCGTGCGCTTAGATTTAGAGCACACCAGGTGGCCGAAATTTCCGAGCACTCCACTACGGCATCTCTCATAATCATATCCTGGTTTTAAAGGGACGCTAAAGAGAAACAATGAATCGGTTTAGATCGATAAATTGCGCTCTGAGAACTCTAATGTCGTTAATTTCGCCATCATAGGTTTATTAATAGAGTGGAAAATCAAGTTCAAAGTTTCATTCTTAAATTTCGCGCCAAAAACTCCCCGCGTGAGTCACGGATTTCAAAGTGTACTTATCGTATTTTGGCGCCATTGGCTCAACAAAATTACCCCAAACTTGGTATGTTAAGTCTATGGCCCCCTCGGAGGACAATGTACTTCATTTTTACCGGTCAGGAACTACGTAGTCCCTAGTGGGCGCCGTCAAAACATGTGACGTCACGGCGAATGGTGCGGAGACTTCAAGGTGGCGTCGCCACCCACATTTAGTTTTATCGCATTTTCTCGCTTACTAAGCGTCTTCTCTCAGCAAGCGTGGTGTTCTTGGTATCGTGAAAGAGTACTTTACTAATATGAGAGAAATCGTTTTGCTCTTTAGTGTCGCTTTAACGTAAAGCCCCAACATTCATTCTTTTTATTAGGGCTCGTGTCTCTTGTTGCCCGTATTTTTTTTTTTTTTTGGTTCTTTATCAATAAGTTATCATCCCGCCCAGTAATCTACGCGGAGTTCCTGCTGTAGTCGGCAACAGCCTAACTTTGTTGAAAGAAAAAATTAGTCTCGTCTGAAGGTATCGGTTGTCAGCGTGCACTGCTATGTCATGTTCGTTGCTGCTTTTATCGCTGCGTCCGAGTTATCTTCAACTCTTCAACTTTCCACATGTGTAAACGAGAAAATATGTGGGCTAGCCTCCCCCCCCCCTTCCACTCCTTTCCCTGTAAACGCACGCTTTTTGTAGTGTCCGCAATATTTTACAAATTTTGAAGTACGCCTCTTGAAAACGGCAAAATATGCATTAGGCTAGAGTCTTGGCACAGAGCATTTTGGTACACATACAAAGCTCGAGTCATTATTCGGTATCGAAAAAAAAAAAAGTAATCTCGCCGGTGAACAGGAAACGCAGCAGAGGAGACCAGATGATAAGGCCGCGAAGCAGTGAGGACTCTTCGCCAGTGCAGCAAGTTGTATCCCTGCTGGAGCCCGACGCACTTGTCGCTGCTTCTTCCCGGGGAATTCGTGTTTGAACAGCTGCGGTGCTTGTCGTCTTTGTAGGCTGTCTCCGATTGTGCGCGCTGCTCGGTTCTGTGGTTCAATCAGGAGACGTCGTCTTGAGCCGCGGTTCAAGGAAGTTTGCGCGGCTCCCGAGGCTCACGAGCTGCGCTTTGTTTTTTCTTTTCATTCTGACAAGAGGAAGGCGCACGCCCATCTCTCGGACGTTGTTTGTTTTTGCGCTGGCGCCAATGAATAACCTCTGGCGTAGTAGTTGTGCTGGAGAGACAGACAGACCGACCTTGCGGGACGCGTGCGCTTGCTCTGCAGGCGCCAAGGACGACGCTGCTGTCTACGCCCGAGAGCCAGCTCCCGCGCGCATGGCCTCGTTCGGAGGAGGGCCCACAGAGTCCGAAGGCGCGGCTTACATATTCACAGCTGTGGTATCTCGCAATGTGGTCGAATCGCGTGCGTTGTGTGTTTGGTTGGGGAAGTAGGAGAGGTGAGGGGGGGCGGGGGGTTCCTGAAAATCAGTGGCCCATCAGAGGAGTGTGGATTAGGGGGACGTAGATGTTTGGGGTCCCAGAACAAACGCGGGGCGACTTGGGAAAATGAGAAAGGGAGAGGTGTTGAGCAACCCGTAGCTCTTCATATTAACGCCGAAACAATCCGTTGGAACATCAGGCAGGAGCATAGTCTTTTGTCGTCGAATTCTTTACTATTCTTTTTTATTTCGCGTTGTGGTGCGAGTGCGACCCGTCGGCATGTAATATCACTACTGCAGTAGCTTTTCGTGGATGTTGGTTGTGACGTTGTCGCCAAAAAAGAAACTCCTTGTGGGCGTCCACTCCCGAACTACACCATGAAATCTAAAGAGAAAAAAAAAAGTTACATTTTGTGACTTTGTAGCAAATCCACTGCTCTTACCTCATTCTTCTCCGTGCACCCTTCGCCCGTATGTATAACCCTCAATGTATTGCTGTGTAAATGTGATAGCTCCCAACATCAGAACACTCAGGTCGGTCGCCTGAAAGCAGCAGTGCCACTGTGCTCCACTCCGGAGATTTTATATCGACAGTGTTTGCATGCGTATTGCATGCGTAAAGGACTCTGCAGTGTCCTTTTCATTGGGGAGAAGACACTCTTCCTTTCTGGACTGTGGCACGGGCGTACAAAGGCTGACATCACTGCCTCGACAGTGCCTTTCTGGGAAATCATGCCTTGTGTTTAGCGCAGCCCGGAGGGAGCCTTCTCATCGCCAAAGAGGCGTCATTTCACGTGTAACACGTGCGCCGAATGCAGACTACGACCGCGCTGCTTGCGCGCTCAGCAGTTCCCAGCGACGCGCGTTGTGCAGTCCTCGTCGTCGCGGTGTCTCGTTGCGATCAGCGCGCGCCCGTTTAAATAAAAAAAAAAAATAAACGACAACAAAAAAAAACCAAGCGTCCCTCGAAGGTTGTCGGCCGCGCCACCACTGTGAGCTGCCGGATTGCATTTCGTATCGCCATGTTCTAGGTGTCCGGTTCTCCCAGACAACGACCGCGATCGCGGGAGTTTGGCGCGTCGTTGGGCGCATTCTCCAGTGAGAATGCTGAAAGGTGCTGGCGGGGCGAGGCTTTGGTCATTGTCTGCCGCGAAGCGTATGTTTTGTTCTGTCTGACGCGCAGGTGCGCGCGTGCACGCGCGCACGCATGCACTTTTTGGTCACGGCAACCGTGGTAACCAGGCACGTACGCAGGCATGCTTAAAAAAAAAAACGAAACTAAAGTGTCCTTGCAAATTGTCGCTGTAAATTCATCCGACTACCCTCCCCACCCTCAGCCTTTTTTTTTCTCAAGTACTGTGTGAGCTCCGTGGCAGTACAGCGTAAACTTCAACTCTACAGAGCGATCTCAGTTGGAATCATCTTGACAGACTGTTGGGTTTCATGTTCTGCGAGAGAGAGAAAGTCCACCAGAATGATTCCTTGCAGCACCACCGTGCTTTGAAAATTATTTCGCTACGCGTGCCTCGACCCGATACGCGCCATCCCGCATTCCTGACCCCCCCCCTCCCTCTTTTCCCCGCTTTTTTTTTTTTTCTTGCGGTTTTTCTGTCCCACGCGAAGGCAGGCATACGGGAAAGTATTTCTTTAAGAGCCTGCCGTACAAACACCTTTGCTGGTGGCCTTGGTGGTGGGCAATCTTTGTGCTGGCTGTCCTTTTCGAGGAAGTGTACTGCGCCGCGGCGGGAGCCAATAATGCGCGATTTCCCCGAACGTCTTCTGATCACCTCAGTGAGGGCAGAAAAAAAAAAAAAAACGAGAGAAAAACGAAACGCTGCCCTCGTGTGCCGCGTTTTTACCTGCATTTATCTACAATTATGGTTTCTTCTCCCTCCTCTCTTTTTACCGCCCGTCAACTCCTCTTTCCTTTACGCGTGATCGCAGCTGACAGCTGCTTGGTTTTCTTTTTTGTACGAGTTTCCTTTTTCAGGTTGAGAAAGCGCTAGACGTGGGCGACTGCTCGTGTCGTCCTTCGTTGATTGTATTTTTTCTTGGTTCTTTTTTTTCTCCTGGCTTTCAGTGTTTCGGTTACGTATTCGTTTATTTTTCCACGCCCTCGCGTCTGCGACTACTTCAAAGATATTCTGGGTTTTTACGTGCCAGTACCACGATATGATTGAGGCTTGCTGTGCAGCGGGAGACTCCCGGGGTTCTATTAACGTGCTCTGACTTAAAGAGACATTTAAGTGAAACAATAATTTAGCTTACACAGTACACTGATAAATTATACTCTGAAAACTCTAGTGTAGTCAATTTCACCACCATACGTTTATTAATAGATGAGAAATAGACGAGAATGTCGAGAAAGTTTCACTTTTAAGTTTCCCGCCACTGTCTCCTTGGTGACTTCACGGATTTCAAAGTTTTTTTTTTTTTGTATTTCGGCCGCATTGGCTCAAAGAAATTTCCTCGAACTTAGTATGTTGATTCTCTGGCTCCCTCAGAAAGCAACGTACTTCAATTGTACCGAATGGCAACTATATGTGGGCCCTATTAGGCGCCATCAGAATCTGACGTCACGGCTACTGGTGCGGTAACTTCAGTGTGGCGTCGTCACCCACATTTCCTTTTTGCGCGTTTTCACGCGGCAAGTGTGGCATTTTTTGGTATCGTGATGGAGTAACTTACTAATACGAGAAAAATTGTTTTTCTATTTAGTGCCCGCTTAAATCGAAGCCGACGAGCGTTTAATCTCCATTATCGTTTTTCTTGTCGGAAGTTTAGAGGAAGATCAGTTAAAGTGATGAGAAATCGTCGAACGGGGAATGTCGACGTATGCAACATTTCGACAAGTGGACCTGTCATCATCAAGTCGAAACGTCGGCTTCAGCGACATTTCCTGTTCAATGATTTTTATTTTTTTTCCTCCTTCAGTAAATAGCCGCAGTGAGCGGAGGAATTACCAACTTCATAGACGCCTGCGTGCTCGTCGGAAACGAGGGCGCGTTTGCGAAAACTGTTGTAAAACATGCTGAACGAAAGAGAGCTACAGGGCAATAAATGTTCGCCACTAGCATTTACTGCACGCTTTTAGGGCTGATGACCTCAATTAGGGTTACACGGCGGCACGGCGTCACGGACTGCAAAGCGAACGCTACCGGTATTGAACAGAACAAACAAAATCAGTCCAAAACGTGCGCTGCAACCTGCGCGTTTCGGTGGTGCTTGTTGCCAGGCGCGTGCGCTGCCTACTATTGTGCATACCTTGTGACAAAAAGCCAATGACCTCTCCGCAACGTGTTTTAAGTCTATAAATATAGCCGCAAAATAACTAGTTCACTTTTGTGTTGTAACACCGATCTGCGTACATTCCACTTTGAAAGAGAGAGAAAAGCGCGCGGCAAAAAGGAAACTCTCTTTTCTGGGCTGAAAACCCCAGTGTGCACCGTCAATTTGTTGCCGGGCTCTCGCTTACAGTACCATTGAACCGTTCTGTTGTACTGAAGAAGCTAGCGTTCTGAGCCTGCTGCTGTGTTGTGCTTTGGCACGGGTGCTTTTTAAACTGCGATGACCAACGGGCGGGTATTAGAGTTCCATTGTAAGCTGCGGAGTCAGTCTTACTGAACGGCTTGGCGTTTCATTACCGTGTTAACTTGACGTCACTGCGCATACATAGCGCATATATGCGGCGAGGGATTCGGAGGGCGTGTTGAGACATCTCAGTGTTTCACCTTTAGTCATGTTTATGTCACATTGACGAAATTAATGTTTTTTTTTTTTTTTGCTCGACTTTTTTATTCCCGTTTGTTATTCACGCGTTCACATTCAGTATCTCGTGAGAGGCTAGAAAAGGTTAAAGGGACACTGATCTTAAACGCTACGTTACAAATAACTTAGCGGCATCAGCACAGGGTGAGTTTTTATTTCCGTCTCTCTCTCTCTCTCTCTCTCTCTCTGTCTACGATCGCTTAATCGTGACCAAACGATTCTGTGTCGCTTCCTGCAAACCCCCCTCATTAACTCACACCTTCCGTTAATTAGAAGCACCCAGCAAAAAAAAAAAAAAAAAGTTCAGTGTGTAGCCACGCTTTCACGCGGCTCCTGCTTCTTTGCACGGCAAGGAAGGAACGGGTTTCTTTCTTTTTTCTCCTGAAGCGCTCGCACAGTGCCTGTCGTCCTTCACTGCATCTGCGTGAATGGATGCCCTATCGCGTAAGCGTGCCCTTCAGTCTCTCTGTTCTGTAATGCAACACTTCTTTCCTCCCCTTTCGTCCTTTTTAATCACTCGTCGAGCACGTTCGCTGCTGCTGCTTCTGTGCAAGGGTCGACGTTTCGCGTTACCGGCTCGTTTCGGAAACGCGAGCCGCAGCCTGCCCTTCCGACCGTGCAAGGCGACCCTCGCCGCCGACGACAGCCGCGGCCGCCGGAGAGCGATCGCTGTCCCCGGAGGTCGCCGCACGCTCATGCACACTGCAAAGCGCGCGAGGCTGCACCCTGCGTATTTATCTTCCATGGTGCGTATTATTGGCCTTCCAAGAAGAGAGTGGCCATCTCTCGCGACATCCCGTTTTTTCCCGAATGTAGCGGCCAACAGCTTGAGAGCGAGAGGGGAACTTGTTCAGCTCCCAAGTCGTCTTCTGAGTTCGTCTTCTCTCTCCTTTTTTTTTTTTTTTTTTTTTTTGTGGCCTCCAGGAGGCCATGTGACATGCCAGCGTTAAGCCTGTTTCACATGCGAGCGACCGAGCGGCGGGGCCCGCGGCGATCGAGCGGCAGCAGGACGCTCGGACGCGGCTTCGTTTCACATGCACCGCTTTTGCGCGGCGCGCGCCTCTGCGAAGCGCAGTGATGGTTGTGGGAAGCGCCCGTTATCCGCGGGTTTCCTTTCTCCGGGCTCGCTTGTTTTGGTGCGCTTAGGTTGCAAGTTTCACCAGCCTTCTACTTCGGTGATCGATTTTCACGCGCCTAGACCTTGAATGATGAAAATGTGCAGTGTATCAGAGTGCAATTAAACAACTTCAGTAGTCACGTTTATTTCTGTTCCAGCTTTCTTTTTTTACCACGCAAGTCATGTTGCACGCACATACACTTGGCCATGGAAAAGCAAAAGAAAGAATTGGCTTTTGTGTTTTTAAGCTTTCACGGGGCTTTCGGTGGCTTTTGCTCTCGAATGCCGCGAGGCGTTGGTGCGCCGTCTGGGCCGGCAACCAGATGCAAGCGGCCCAGTCGACGATATTGTGTGTTTGTGAAGGAGCTCGTCCCTCTTTTTGCCCATGGGCATTCCAGTAAAGAGGCGGCGGCACTTGTCGTCATCGGGGTCCGTGACCATTCAAAAAAGAAAACAGCAAACTTTTCGAACGTGCTGGGCCAGAGTGGTAAACAAGAAAAAACAGCAGCATGTGCTGCGAGCTACAAGTGCGGAGTGCCGTAGGGTCCCCCTGACCGGACCTATGTTGGTGCCACGATTCGATAAAAATGCAAAAGAAGAAAATGACACGTGCAAACGATTTGTCTGCTTTGACGGAAGCGCCGTAGAGGACAACAAAAGGAAAAGAACGGCACTTCTACACTGCCAGCTCGTTGCTGCGGATGTCGTCTGCTAGCAAACCGAGTTCCTCCCGGCGCGCGCGCGCCCGTTCCTCAACTCCACCCCTGCAGTCACGTGTTCCGCACGTCACTGCTCTCCCATTGGTTGATCATTGGTTGACCTTGGGCAGACGCGCTGCCGCTGCTGCCGCTAGCGAATTTTTCCAACTCCAGCGATCTCGATCGCTGGCGTTGCGAGCGTCCACTGGTCGCTCTAAAAAACCTGTTTTTGGGCTTCCGCGACGGCAGCCGCTCCGCTCTTGGAGCAAAATCGCTGCATGTGAAACAGGCTTTACGCGCCCTGTTCCCCACTTGTGCTGGTCGCCAGGGCTGAGGCTGGGGAGCTGGGTCTCCCATTGCGGGGAATATGTTCAGGTTCCATTCCCGTGACATGTTGTACAGGGTGTGTTTGGCAGAAATTCCAGTCGTATTCATAGTGTGTGTGTGTGTGGAGGGGGGGGGGGGGTGAAGGAGATGGTATTCGGTGCAGTTTGGGAAACTTTTGGTTTGTGATTAAAAAGCTATTTAGTCCTCTTTCGCAAGGAGATTAAACAAAAACGAAAGACTGTTTCTGAGGTTCGTGCGATGTGCACTGGGAACATTGTAACAACTGGAACTAGTTTTCGGTATAGATGGCTTGCACTGACGTCACTGAAACCACCATGTTGGAACAACAGCATGTTGTTCCAACATGCTGTTTGCGATGACACATGCTGTTTGCGATGTCACATTAAAAAACATCACATGCAGGTTCTTTCGTTATTCGTGTACAGAGACGCTCCTGCCACGTCGTTTTCACATTGACGCCATTAGTTTGTCACCAAAACCACCGTCGTGGAGTACCAGTACATTCAGAAGCTGCGTCCATGACGTCACGTGAAAGCTATCTATAGCGTTGCGCGTGAACATTTGTGCGCGTAGGGAGTGATCGGTATGCATAAGGTGCGAAGCTTCGATCGTCGGTCGCTCTTCACTGCAGACCGAGTCTATCTACGACGCGTATCCGGGCTATCACGTGTCGGTAAATCTCTATTAAGCGGCTGTATAGGCTCTGTTGCTTCACACACTCCACAAGTCGATGTCCTAATATCTGGATGAGGCGTCGACATTCCGTCTCGAAGCCGTCGATTAATTCGCATCTCCTCTAACCCGGACGCATTGCGTGCTATGTACACTGTCACATATAACATGCGAGTCAAAGCTTGCGGGACGATGTTATCGATCGCCCTTGGACTTGACACGGAACCTCACGGCGACGGTGACGCCGACGGCAAAAATGTGCCTGTAGTGGCCATGTAATTGCTGTCGCAATGAAAGAGGCAAGACCATACTGTGTCTCGTGGTGCTTTCAGATATAGCCGCGCATACGGGACGAACCAGACTTGCTTACGAGTGTGTGTACCCCTATTTCTGATGGTCGAAAGTCTCCTTACCGGCGCCCTTACGATGCATCGAACTTCTTACACGCAGGGACGTAACGCGGGCGGGACCGTCACGGGCTCTTTCTGTGTCGCAGCATCCCCTTTTCAATCGCATTCTCATTCATATCCTCGAGCAAGAGAGAGAGAGAAAAAAAGGGTTGCTCCAAGCGTGGCCGAGTTGTACCCGACAATAGACGGTAGTACGCGCGCGTCGGGATTATCTCTCGAGGATCAGCCGATCGCCATTTGCAGTGTCACATCACGGCGATAGTGAGGAGTAAAACAAAACATTCGAAGAAAGCGCCCGTCCAGTAGTTTTTCTTCTTTCTGTATATATATATATATACACACACACACCCTCGGCTATTTGCGGCTCACTGGTGAGCAGAGCTTTTATATCAGCAGCGTGTTGCGTTATAGTCGAGTCTATCTGTATATGACCGCGCCACTGAGTGGCATGTGTTGGTTGCATCGCGCCACGCAGTAGATTGTGCAGGGAACGTCCGCGACTTGCGCGCTCGTGTCGGCGTTGATAGTATAGCGCAGACGTTCATTTGCGAGATCAGCCGACCATGGTGAAATGCGTATATAGCATGCGCGCGGTCTCGTGACTTCTCGCATCGCGCTGCAAGGCTCGTCCACATCAGTGGGTAATCGCATTTGCGTGGATCGAGTAGCACTTGCCCGGGGCAACTGCATGCCAGGCGGCGGCTGACTGAGAAGAAATGATATACGTGGAAGGCTAGTTAAGTAGGCGAGGGGGTGGAGGCGGCTGCGTTCTATTACTGTACACCACTGCTTTTTGCTTCGTGTTTCTCCACCGGGCGGTCGACATATCAGTGCCCCTTGGCCTTGTCATTTCTTTCCTAGAAGTTGGCTGCGCGCCGGAAAAAGATCTCTGTGCGCCGCTTTGCAACCGTTGGCCTCCACGGAGTCTGAGACAAAATATACATACACACATACAGGGAGGGTAGCAGGCGCTGCCTCTCCGTTGGTTTTTCGTAAAACATAAAGGAACAAGTCTGGCTGGACTTGCATATAATAAACTGAGGTCGGTGGGGAGAGCATTCGTGTGGAGAATAAGTGCAGGTTATTTAGATTACTCGAAGTAAGCGTGACCAGACTGTTTTTTTTTCTTTTTTTCATCCATCCTCCGTTTCGTTTTTTTTTTTAACACTTCTCACGTTACCTTTGTGGATGCACGGCGTCAGGCTTCTAAGGTCAAGGACGTGGGTTCGATTCTTAGGCGCATTCTGAAGAGGGCGCAGTGCAATAACGCCGGCGTACGTTGATTTATGTGTTAAGGAAACCCCGGTGGTCAAAGTTTACCCCCCCCCCCCCTCATTAGTGTGTCATCGTAACTCACCGTTTAACTTATGAACGTTGCACACCGTAATATATTAATTAAAAAATATATAGTGGGGAAAAAGTGAGCGCAGTGGTCCGTCGTGGTCCTTCGTACACTCCGAAATCCTCCTACCCGAAGGTGTAATATTAAATCACACTTAGAAAAATTCATGCTTCATGATGTGTTTAAAACAGTTTTATTTCTTTCTACTAATCTTACCAAATTTACTTTGCATACCTGGCTTAGCGTGCAGTCGCGTTATTAAAAAAAAAAAGATTGCAAGCGGGATTTTCACGGAAAAAGCTGCTTCGCATCTAAAAACTACTCGCTTTTCAGTTGGGAACGCGAAAGTCATGCATGCCAAGTGCATCTCTTTCTCCACGTGTCCCTATAAAATCGGCGCTTCCTCGCTTTTGCACTGGCTGGATTTCCGGTTCCTGCGCATCGTGCGTGACGAGCGCCGCCTGTGGACTTTCTTTTTGTCTCTCTTTACCAGACGTTTTGATGTAGTCCGATACACTGCTTCTAACGCGAAATGAGGGTCGGCACGAGGCGATTGAACCGTGCTGCTGCTGCTGCGGCGGCAGTGCTCGCGTGCGACGTGCTCTGCCGACCTCGCCTCGCCGTCGTCGTGTCCACGAGGCGCGACTAATACCGGCTTATCAGTGTTGTAGCGTTGTTTTCCGGAGCTCTGCTCGCGATGGTTCTCCGAGATTTCTGATCTCTATTTTCTTTTTTTTTTTTTCGGCGCCCAACTGTGACTAGCTAGGTCGCGTTCTCTCTCCGTGGGAAGAAGTACAACCGATATCTACCCCTTTGGCGTATAACTTTTTCTTTCTTTCTGCGTTTCCACTCCGGTCCGGTTGCTTGGCGACCGACATTTGTTGATTTATTTATTTTCACTGTAACGGCATTACGAGTCTACGTACGCGCGGCATTCAGGGGCGCTCTGGGAACACGGCCTCGACTTGGCGACTCGCTCGTTTGTTTTGCGTGCCTGTGATCGGTTTGTGCGAATTATTGCGGTTAGAGAAAACTGTATACTTGAGAAGCGCGTGAAGAGAACGCGTGCGCGCCCACTTTTTGCCCTCGGAAGACAGATGCTTATTTGGAAATGTAAATTAGGAAACGTTTATTTATGCATGGTCTTTATTTACACATTGCACGTGCATTCCTGCGGTGTACATGTCCAGAAAAAAACGCAGTCGGGTGTTTTACCGCAAAGCCGCACCTATGCTTGAAACTGCTTCGCAAAAAAAAAAAAAAACAACATACAGGCGTCGTGCCGGGAAGGAGCCATGTAATATTGCGTGGCAGAAGCGTAGAATCGCACCTGACGTCACACCATGTGGATTGCGCAACGAGTGATTGGTTTAAATGCCCATTCATTACGAAGCGCTCAGCCGTAACTAATCATCAGCAGCCACAGCATCAGCAGTTGGCGGCTGCGTGGGTGCACGTATTGCCTTGCGGGCGCGTAGTGGGTACTTCGCAAAATGATGAATTATGGAGCCGTGGGCACTTCGCAACTTGTACTTGCAGAGCTTCAACGGCCAAAGTTACGCGCACAGACGTTCCTTTCCTCCACCGACCATGGCAAGCAAATAAGAACGCCATGCGAACAAGGCCCGATTACGCTATTGCGTTTCACTCTTAGAAGTGTCCTCCAAGTCTTTTGCGGAGTTCATGATCCAGCGCGCCGACATGGGACATCGTTTCCCGAGTTCATCGAATGAGTGACCAATGTGTGCCCCACCCCCTTTCACAGCGCTTCGCGATGTGGAATGTTCTGTGTGACCTCAATGATGTCAATTAGCGTCTAAGCTTAGTTGCCCTTCCGTGCGTGTGCCTTTGACGTTAGCCCTGGCTCACGCGAGGTCCCTTCTCGAGAGCACGAACAGCCAGTCACACCACCGTTATGTACGGCTCTGGGAATAAAGAACACTGTGTTGTTACAGGTCGCGAACGCGCCTATTGCGTTCGCGGTTCATTTGAACCAATTCGCGCCTCGGCTCGTCGCGTGTTCCTTTTCCGAGGAGCAGTGGCATTGTCCTGTAATAAGGACGTCCGGTCCGTCGGTTCGGTTTCGCCCTCCGTTTTCTTCAGCTTTGACCTGGTACACTTTTTGTCCCATTGTTGTAAGCGCTCTCCGTCATCATTAACGACCCTTGGAATCTTAGTTTTAATTGTGCCGGCAATGACACCGCGTATTGCACGTTCCGGGTGCCCGCCCTGTTGGCGCAGCGGCTGACGGTTCAGTAAGGTTGCGTTTGTGCTGGGACATGACTGGTTGAAACAACCGTTCGTACGTGCGTGTCTGCGCTCGAGGGAGGAACACGGAGACACACTTGCGGAGGCACCACTGTGCGCTGGTGGCGGAGCAGCGGCGGCTGAGGTATCTGGTGTGCCGGTGCGCGCGTTACGCAACCGCGTGCGACGTTTTGTGTGCGTGCAACCTAGATATTGGCCGCGCGCGCGCACAGGCCGGCGCTTTGTTGAGCGAGCGCCGCTGCGGGGTTGAGGTTTGTGGAGTAGCGTGCCGCGGGCGGCGGAAGTGTAATGGCCGCGAGATGGGGTGGCCTCCTTGTGCGGGAATCCCTTTCCCTTCCAAGTCGACCGCGGCGGACGCGGCCGCGCGCGCTTGGTGGCGTCCGGGTCAACGCACTGCTGCGGCTCGCCGCCGCGTCTTGAACGAGTCCACGCGCCTCCGCTGACCGGCACGCTGCCATCAGTCGGTACACCACCGTTATCCAGGCGGGGGGTCGGGGGCAAGAGGTAGGGGGGGGGGGGTGCAGTGGGCTGCAGTGGCCTATCAGAACTCGGAAGAGTTGTGGCAGCCGTGGTCGGAAGGGTGCTTTCAGATCCGAGTGCTAAACCCCTGCTGCACGTGAAAGTGGCTTAATGCTCGATTGCGTGAAGCACGGGCCTTCCGCTGATCCTCGATCAGGGTACGGCCTCTTGAGAACGCCGCCGTGTGCCCTACTGGCCTCGAGCATTTTGCGTCGCCGCATTTCTGATTCGGCATGCGACAGAATGCGACCTTGGATTGCGCGCATCCCTTCTATTCCCCGAGGCCAAGGGATCCCAAGGTGCGACGAGTTCTTCTTCGTCGCCCCCTGCCGCGTCGATGACGTCCTTCCTGCCGCGCTTCAGGGCGGCCGAGTGTGACGGTGAAGCCGTCACTTTTCGAAACGGGGATTTTGTGCCGCCGCCGTGGACTGCTTGTCTCTCTCCCTCGCCAAATCCAGCGCAGCCTCTTTGGCCCTTTCCTCTCGCCGTCTCGTCTCCTACGCGAGGTTCGCGACAGGTTAGGCCACGTGCGGCTGCCGCCTCCTAACTCGCGCAGCAGGGGTGCGCCGGCAGCCCCCATTGTCGTCGGGACGAGAGATATTGAGCGAGGCCCCGTCCGCTTCCGTCATTCTTTCATGCGATGACGAAGCGGGGCGCCGAAGGCGCGTTCGACAGCGACGGGCGGCCCCGAAAGCCTTGTCACCTCGGGTCAGTCTTGTTCGCTTGGCGGTGTGGCGCGCGCGCCGCTGTGCGCGTGTGCGTACGCCCGAGCCGACACGAGTTTGCGGTGCTCCTGCGTGTGACAAACATATATAGAGACGGGTATGATTTGCGGTACGAAGTAAAGGGACTTTGCGCTCGTGACTTATTGCGGTGTGGGCGGCTGCTTGTTTATGTGGCCATTCTCAAACAAAAACAGTAGGAAAGGCTAGCTCAGCTTTTAGTCAACGACAACGTCTGACATAAAGCAGCTGTTATCCTGTCTTTTTTTTTTTTCGTGCGCGTGGTCTAATTTTTATTGACGCATATTGTTTGACTCCACGCTGTGCGCCAAAAGGCGATTATTTTTCTCTATCGCATGTGAGAACGTGCTAGTGATCGTATAGAAAAAGATGCCGACTGCGATCGCTGTATCGGTGCTGTATGGAACAGCTCGTGTACGGCATGTACCACGTGTACTTCTATCCTTCTAGACAGAGGAAAGGCGACGGGCAAAGGAGGCCACCGCTTCTCAGTGCCTTCATGTATCGGTATAGACCTTGACAACACGGCCTTGATGATTGATTCAGTGACGCGCTGCACGTCATCGTCTGCTATACTTTCGAGTATTACACGTGTCTGCCGGTTGAGGGGCAGCCTTGCCGGCAGTGGCGGTTAGTCTGTGGCGTAACCGTGCGCAATTAACTTATAAGCTTCACTTGGTTCTCATCATCGTGATCGGAAAGTGTCTTGTTCGGAGGAACGTAAATGTTATAATATCTGGACTTTTTTTTTTTTCGTGCCAAAACTACGACATCATTATGTGGCGCGCCGTAGTGGAGGACGATCTGATTAATTTTGACCACGTGGGTTTCTTTAACCCGCACCAAAATCCGCGGATGTTTTCGTCTCGTTGAAATGCGGCCCCTGTGGCCGGGAATCGAACGGCCGTCCTCGATCTTATCACCGCAACGCCGTATATCCGCTTATCGCTACCACGCCGGGTCAGCACCTTCCTAGCAGTTTTCGCTTTCAGTACATCTCGCGGTCGTACTCGTCACGCATGTGGCGAAGTGGACGGGGAAGCGACTTCCGTCGTAGCTCAACCGGTAGAGCATCGAACGCGTAATTCGAAGGTTGTGGCTTTGGATCCCATCGACAGAAAGGCTGATTTTTCATCCACTTCAATTCATTTCAATTTGCGTCACAATTACTACACTACAATTAAAAGACAACAATTAACGTCCCGCATGATTTCCCTGGCGTAATTGTCTGTTCGATTAATTTGGTTGTCGTGCACATGCGCGGCCACGCTTAGCTGGCGTGCACGGAATTGTGCAGTGTCTGGTCGGTCTCTCTCGGCCAACTTGACGCAGATTCTTTCTTATTAGTCGACGGAAACTATATACGAACACGCACGTGCTACGATGGAACGTCTCGACAGTGCTGCTGTTGGTGCTGTGTTCCCCTATTTAAAACGTCTCAGCGCTCGCATGATGGCAGGGTCGCAATATCGTATGATTCATGAGGATGATGATCGCATGCGAGCTCGATCCAACGTCTCCGCAAAGAATTTGCAGAAACGCCCGAGTCTCTGCTGTGGGAAAGAGCTCACTCGCCCACAGGCACCTCCTGAACTTGGTGTGCAAACTCAAAGCTGCTCTATTTGTTCTTCGGTGGGCGTTTGTCATTCAAAACGGAAGGACGCACTTGTCTTTCCACTCGCGGCGTCCAACGTTTATAGCTTCGCTCCTTTGCGGAAACGTCGCGTGTACTTTGCGACTCGCGTATTTCGAGGTACAGGAGAACTCGGTGTAGGTAGAAAAGTGTGTTCTTTTTATCCTAAGTTTTGTTTGCGCGAAGGACGCAAGCATCGCTCAGAATTGTTTGATACGAAAAGCGGGCCGACTGTTTTATCATGACGGCGGTAAGAAAAAAAAAAAGCTTAATTCTCTGCGCTCGGATTCTTACTGCAGCTTCCTTTGCGCGACGTTGTGTTTCGCTCAAAGGTTGTTTGAAATAGGCGTTCTCTGGAACAGCATATCATAAACTTAGTCGCTTCGTAGTATTCGCGGCGAACCACTGCAATAATGCATCAGAATGTATCCCAAAAGCGCGGTCATACAGGCATCGTCTAAGGTATCTCAGCCCTGATACGAAGGAGCATAATTGGTACTGGAAGATGCTAACGACTCCATATCGCTCTCTTTCCTCCTTCGGGGATCATTACTTGCCGACATCGAAGTCTTCACGATGGCAATACCATCGCAACTTTTTTTTCCCGCATAATACGATGCGTTGAATTATCTTCACTACTTATAGCATAATCATTGGATATGTTTGTTGCACTCTTCGTGCTACATGCGCCAATGAGATGATAGTTTCGGTTAAGGTGTGGATTAACCGAAGTTCCAGACAAAGTGTTTCTTTTAGCATTGGACCTGTATTCGCGGCAAACCGAAATTTATACTATATACCGTCTTTTTATTCAAAGATAGAATGACGAGCGCAATTTTGTATGAAAATTGATGATACACCGGACAGACAGGCCGGCGAAACATGGGACGCCGAAAGGACAACGCAAATGCGGACTCGATGATCTCGACGCAATCGTTCCGCCGTGGGTTTTTACGAGTGGGCTAGTCTGTCCTGCGCGGAGTCATCCTTTCGACGATAGGCGATAGCTCTCACCTGTTCGCTATACCCTCGTATGAGAAAGAGACCTGGCTGACTGCCTATCGTAATACAATGCCAATTGCGAAAGCGTCACCTTGAATTTTTGCAGCTCGTGCGGCCGCATTGTCTTACGTGTAGAACGGGCCCCTTGACCGAGCCCTGGACTCCAGGGAGCAGCTGCACGGACTGAAGCTATTTCCGCTGCTTGACTAAGCGCCCCCGAGGACTTGTGCAGATGTAGATGTAAAACCAACGCAATAAAAAAAAAAATGTGGACGCGTCATATGGAACTCGTCACTCTATACGGCCGCTTACGCAGGGAATGAGCACTCGTGCAGTGCGTGCGTGTGTACTTCGTACTGCTGCGTAACGTGCTGTTAGTATACGCTCGCAAAATCTAGCTTTCCGGCGTCATTCGCGTGCGTTAAACATTTTCCCGTATATATCTCTGCGATTCCGATAGCGACATTGTTAGGATTTCTTTTCCCCTCTAATGTTTCTTTGTTGGTGGTTACGGCGGAACTCCGTCACGTGCCGCTCGCTTACTCATGCAAGGAAGTGGCGAGAAGGATGCGGGTGCGGTTTTGCAGATAACCCAAGTTCGAGCTATCCGAGCTACTGGCGTGCCTGTTCATTACTGAGTTCTGTTCAGTTGTTTGTTCGGTATGTTTGCTGTTTTTTTTTCACTTTGCATACTTCTCAGCTTGATCAGAGCAAGAATTCTGGCAATAAAATTTGGTGTTAGGTAGTCTGCGAGTCGTTTTCTTTCTTTCTTTCTTTCTTTCTTTCTTTCTTTCTTTCTTTCTTTCTTTCTTTCTTTCTTTCTTTCTTTCTTTCTTTCTTTCTTTCTTTCTTTCTTTCTTTCTTTTCATTCGTTTCAAATACCTCTTCGTGCCCACTGAAGCCTTAATGGTCTGAATTTTTTAACATCGTCGGCCAGTGGGTGGCCTTGGTGCGCTTCGTTCGCATACGCCATGGATACAAGGTCGCAAATTCGACTTCCTGTAGCGACGGTTGCTATCAGGCAGGCGCGGGGCGGGTTGAACGTCAGTGCTGCCGAGATATCGGTGGGCTTTTAATCAATTAAACATTAATCGTATGTTATTGTTGCTGTTTTTTGTACCCGATTTCGGAGAGGAAACAGTGCCCTAGTGGACATCAGCAGTCCCGCCGAGGCGTTTGAGTCAATAGTGAACTGGTTCGAAGAGAGCGAACGAAAAGGGAAAAGAGCAGTAGGTGGCGGTGGGGGAGGGCGAGGTAGGGCTAACTCACTCACCGCGCCCCGGCTATTTCGAAGGCGTTGTTCTTCTGAGGAATCTTCCACATGGTGCATACATTTTGTAATGTTTCGGTGAAATCGAGTAGTGCCAGACCGCCTAGTTGCATAGAAAAGTGCAGCGAGACCCGCGTAAACAAGAAAAAAAAATGAACAAGAAAAAAAAAGCTTGCTTGTGGTATATATACACAACTTTTCTGTTTACACGGTTATATAACATCGGCAAGGCCATCAGTTTGCCCTCTTGCTGCCGGTTGTTGCGATGTTTCCACTGATTTCGCATTCGACTTTGCGATACGAACTTGAATATTGTGAACAGATGAATATCTTCGGCGTATGAGGGGATCTGTCGCCCTTGGCGCGGTCCGCGGACTCTTGGCGACTGTCCATGTGTACTGCGCGCCAGCTCTCGCACTGACAGGGACGGTCAATATTCGAGGCTTTTCGATGGTGTTTCCGGATGTGTGCTGATACTGTCTTTCGAGGATATGCGATGCACGATAACGTCTCTCTCATGCACTCTTCTCTGGAAGCAAACTGCTCTGAAACCGTCGCGATTCGATGGCAGTATGTTCTTATCAGCACGCTCACGCTGAGCGTGCACTAGCACAATAATAAATATAATGAAGGGTCTTTGGGGTCCACCTTGAAGTTAATCTGACCTGAATTCATTGGGCCTGTGTCACGTGCGAAGGGACGCGGCGAAAAGAACGACACGTTACGACTGTGCGATAGCTTGGGCGTGTAATGATAGGTGTGCTGCTCATGTGTACTTTTTTTTTGTTTCTATCGTTTGATGTGCTGATATAGTTCAGACCATGACCTCAATATACTTCGCGCGGAAGGACGCCCTTACGTGATCGTCATGGCCTGCAGCTTTCTTTCTCTTAATAAAAATAAGTACAATTCGGTTCGCACGATTACAAGCTTTTTATTGTTCTTTTTTATATTCAGGCGAGAAAATGAGGGGGGGGGGTGGAGTGGTACATAGTAGTAAGAATTTTTTAAATTTTGGAAGGCGCCATTCAACTGCCAGTTGTACATTTGATAAATGTATAATCTCTTCTTGAGCAATCTGGAAGGAAGGCGAGATTGAAGTGCACGTAACCCCAGAATTTAGCCTGAGACCCGCAACTTCTCGACGACAGTGTCTCAAAACTCGCTGTAGCTGTCACGGCGTAAGAATGCGGAAACGTTCCCCGATCTTTAAAGTATGAAAGGAAGTATCATTTAAAGTATGACACACTGTTTCCCTTCTCTCCCGAAAGAGAGAGAGATAGCAAGGAAAGGAAGTGGATCAGGTATTTTAAGAGAAAAAGAGGGTGACTGAGTGACGAAAGACTACAGCGTACATACTTAGTGTGTACGGAAAAATATATACTAATGCAGTTTAATCTGCCTTAGTATATATACTCAGTGTATGTGCAGAACTCGCATATCTCAACCATGTTGTTGCACTCGGTGACTTCTGAATGCAAGAACGAGTTCCGGTATATTTTGATCAGTTTGCGTATCGCATTGTGCCGACTGTGTTCACAAATATGGGCGGGGGCACTGCTCGCAGTTTCTGCCCCTTTATCTGCGCAATCTAATATATATGATTGCTCTGCGGCATGTGCTGCAGCCGCGATAAACGAGCCTTGGTCTTGGTGCAAAGTCGATCGTTAAGCTTGGTTGCAGAACTTGACTGAACCTTGGTGGGCATACTTCCTGTAGTGCAATAATTAATAATAATTGGGGGGGTTTGCTTGCCAAAACCACGACATGATTACGCCGCCGAGGGAGAGGGGCTCTGGAGATTTCGACCATCTGGTGTTCTTTACCGTGCACTGACATCGCACAGTACATGGGCCTCTAGCATTCCGGATCCATCGAAATGCGGGATCGAACCCGCGACCGTCGGGTTCCGAGCAGTCGGGCAGCCGAGCACCGTAATCACTGTACACCACCGAAGCGGACATCCTGCACAATCGTCGGCGTGCAAAGTTTTGCATGCCGCGGAGCTGATCTGTGATTGAAGTTTCGAGAAATTTTCATGCATGCAGCCGTAAAGCCGTGCTTTATATTTGTGATGACGGCTGTAGTAGTGCGGTAATTCCGACGAGAAATATCCGAATACCAGGATGCGAGAATTTTCTTTTTTTCTATGCTCCGTGGATGATGTGTAAAATTTCGCTACGCCGTTTGTACGTACGGCTATAGATGCTGTGGTTTACGAGTACCTGTAGAATTATCTTGGGGTTAAACTAGCGCCTGAATGGTAAGCATTGTCGCGCGTGCTTACAGACCTAGTTAGCAAGGTGACGCGCGTGACGGTGACAAGAACGTATCGCGCAGGTCCGGCGCGGTAACGGCCGCTCGCGCTGTTTCCCACGTAAATGCCATATCGAGACAAAGGTCGGCTTATGCCAGCGCTTCTCTTATTGCCAGAGGTGCCAAGCGGCGCTTCGTTAAACGCGTGTTGTTTTGTTAATTCGAGTTTCTCTCTCGGCGCGTTTGCATTCGGAGCAACCAGCCCGCCCGCGCTCCCGCTGCTCCTTGAAGGCGCCTTCCCTTTGGAGACATCGTCCTTGGGCGCCAGCGCGTGGCTCGCGCAGCATGCTTGTCACGTGACGCGAAATTGAGAATGGCCGCGAAGGTTACGCGCAAATGCGGCGCCCTCCATTTATATTTACCAACTACCACACAACAGCGCGACGCAAACACGACGCGCGCCCTGGGGAAACGTCGGTGCCAGTGCGCATTTTCCTTGTGGTGGCCGCCCGTGTTGTGTACTCACCGAGTGTGCCTTTGTTTGTTTTTCTCTCTGCATAGTTTACTGCTCCTGAGAGTGGCCTTCGCGCGGGCTTGCCCAACAAACTTTCCGTACAGCGCTCGGTGCGTGGTTCGAGGAGCGTGCATGCATACTATGCGGACAAGACGGGAAAATTTTAAAGCCGTGCGCGAATGAGGAGAAAGGTGCAACGACCTAGCGGCTGGTAGTGCATGGGATATAGGGTGTGGTTTGACCAAAGTGGTTACTTGGTGTGAGGGTGCGCATAGCGCAACGGCGACGACAGGGATGAAACGTGGAATGGCGCTGGCTTCCAACTAAGCTTTATTATCGAAAACATTGAAACCTGTACAAAGTGAGGCTATGTTCATCTCGAACAAACGAGACGGAACAAGGCAGGAAGAGCTAAATATTGCAACAGATTGAACATTATGCAAGAAACATAGCCAAAACAATAATCGCTATCGCAGTGCGCACGGGCGCCCCTCAAACATGAGCTCTTTATCGGACAGAGCAATAGTTTGCTTGCTGACACGATCAACCGGTTGACGAGGCTTCCATTTCCACTTTGATACATTCTCGGTGTTTTCGACTTTCAGTTGGGAGTCGGCGCTCGTCCGCACTGTGAGCAAAAAGAAGCCGAGATGGGAGTAAATGACGTCCTCTAGCGCACTCCCCGATGGAGCTAGGTTTTATATATATATATATATATATATATATATATATATATATATATATATATATATATATATATATATATATATATATAATAATAAGGTCATGTCGTTTATATACACCGTCGCTTATCAACGGGAGTATAATGACGACATATGCCGTCTTCACTCCATCATGACGGAGTAAATAATTCGGGCATGGGAGTTTTTTGGGTTGATAAAACTCCCATCTCGGCTAATTTTTGCTTCGCGCGTCTCTTCCTTTTCTCCTTGTTGTAGCCGTTGCTCTGTACACCCTCGACGTGGACTAAGCTTAGGATACTCTTTAATTTTTACAGTCCGTAAGGGTGGTGGTGATCTTTAATAGCATCCCCTTTGAAGCTGCACGTCACCCTGCATGTTTGTTGCAGTCATTTATTGCGCTACCTCTTGCAGTCTGGCATCCTGGCTCTCTCTCTCTCTCATACAAGCTGCTGTTTTTATGATGTGCTGTTATGAACCCCTGTAACTACTCTTGTTATATTAATATCATCGCAACTTTTTTTTTTTTTTTCACCAATACTCTAAACATCTCTCATGCGCATATAGTACCGTCGCCAAGATACTTCCATCCACACTGAGACACGCAGCCTCTGAAAGATACATGCTTCTGTCGGGTCTTGGTGGAGGAATATGCTGGCATTCCATTAGACTTTTGTTGCAGCAGACACGTGCTTTATGCTGTTGTGAATATTCCAACCGGCATGTTTTTGTCCCGAGACAGCCAGCTCGGGCTTGATGCAGCAGGAGAGCTGTCCCTTGCTTTATCATACAGATTTTTCCTATACTGATTTCTTTTTGCCAGTGTTATCTTTATGGTCTTTTTAGTTTCTCTCCTTTGTATCCAACTCGCCGTGTCTGTTTCTGAAACTATGGCGTCTCGTTGTCTATTTACAGCGTCAGTTTTCTTCTACTTAGCTGTCAACTTCCTTGATCTTAGCCTCCATTTCGAGTCCATTCTTCTAGGTACACGCGTATTTGTGCATTCTAGCCGCCCGTACATTTTCATACGTATATGTACATCTTTCTAAGAAACTAACTCCGCCTTGCGCTTCTGTGACTTCAAGTGAAATCTAGCGCATATCCTCCTGCACTGCTTCCTTTATGGTTTTTCCGTTGGCTCCCAATACCAGTGGGCCCACTGATCTTTGGCTAACATCCAGCCCCGATGAAAACCTCTGATTTGAAGCACATAACTGCATTCGTGAACGTTCGAGCTCGTATCATTATTCCTTTCGAAAATCCATGCACCACCTGATAAAGGAGCGCGGTGCAGCATCGTTGTGTGCACGTGAAAGATTTAAGAGAGCGGAAAGGACTGGCCACCAGAGGAGTGCCCACCGAGCGCCAGAACAGGGTACCTCTCTCCCCACTAAACTCATTTTCATACCCCTGTCACTCGGGCACCAGCGAACTCCGTTAAGTTCCATAAACGCGTGGAACTCCATAAGGGAGCCCGATGGAGACGGAGTTGTGGCCATGTCACACGGCACATTTACGAGCTTTGACTGAAGCCGCAAGGGACCCATTAGGCGCTGCGCATATACGTCTGCATGCAAGATCTCTCGTCTAATCACGCTGAAAACTTTCTTAGTCGTACGTATGGTTGTAAAAATTATGATTTATTCAAGTGGAAACAAAAAAAAAACTGTTTTTGCTTTTGTAGCAGCAACGCGTACCTGCAAGCATGTTGGCAGCAGTGCTGACAGGGAGGCTATCAACACTGCACGTTTGTTTTGGAACCCTTTTTCTCTACGAGCGCTGGTTGCCAAACACACTGCAAGTTGTCATCGATTTCGTTGAAGTTGCGCTACCACCAAATCACTTTGACCTTCCAATATCGGATGAGCACAGGTCTCATGTTTAGTCCATGAAGACCGGCCGCTTCGCACGTGCTGCCGGCACGACTGCGGGGGAGGATGAAGAACTCATTGCCATGACTTTTGGTAATGTTGAAGCAGAGAAATGAACAGCGCAACAACCGGAACGGGAGGCACATACGTAAACACAACGGCGTGCACGGACTCGGAGACACTTATTCAAAATGGCGGCACGCCGTTTTTCCGCGATACGTGGTGCCGAGAGTAGGTGCACTTGTGCACATAATGTTTTTCGTTTAACGCACGTTATGAATGGATTACGCCGTGAAAGAACGTTGAATATTTATAAACTTTATTGTTGTGTAACTGCAGCGGTTTTGTGTTTGCAGTTTTTCCGTTACTACCGATTACTGTGGACGAAAGTGCTCCATTGCGCCGCTAATGGAGATCGCCGAACTCCCTTTGCGAAACGCTTGGTTTAACTTCCTTGGCGTAAGGGAGACCGTGTGACGCGGACCGCTTCTCCGTTGACGCTTAAAGACGAGGGAGTTAAACGGAGCTGGCGAGTGCCCGTGTGACAGGGGTATCACATCGGGTGCAACGTTGTCGACGGCTGTGAATGCCCGTGCGATCCGAGCACGAGCCTTCGCATGAAGCGCTGGACACATGGTGCGAATTCGGATGCGATTCGTCGTACGGCTGTTCGTGCCAACAGCCGCATCCGACAGACGCCCAACAGGTTCCACCAGCGCGCGGAGACGATTCGCACGCCGCGCGGGCATCCAACTTGCTGAATGTAGCCGCGCGGCTGCCGCGTCGGTCTGACGGCCGCAGCCAATGGTAGCGCGGGAGACGCCTGACGTCACGCCTCTGGTGGCGCGTTTGTTGCTTGTTTGTTTGTTTGCGCGTTTGTTGCACTACGTTCGGACGGCTCCGATCATGAAAAACGTTGGTTAAACTTTCTTTCTGACATCAAATAACTCATGACGTTTGAAGTGTGTCATTTGTGCAAGGCGGCGCCCGTTTCCGAACCACTAGCGAGATATCGAGCCGTGATGGAAGGCCACTTCGCAGCTACAGCCGCACCGGCCGTCTCGGCGAACCGGCCGGCTTCGCTTCCACCGTTGCTCATCAAATCGAGGCCTACGAGAAAACCAATTGCGCATGTAAACGCGTGTCATCAGCGTAAAAGTTTTAATCGTGTTGATAAAAATAAGTGCTCGACGATCAGCTCGCGTTTGATCGCGAACGGCGCTAACGACAGCGTCCGCCTTGCTAGGCCTACACTCGGTGTCGTGACAGGCCTACTCTCGGAGTCGCGAGTGAATGCTGGCTGTTGAGATGTTTGTCGCTTGCGAAGGCGTAGCTTTATTGGCAATGTTCTTACAGAACGAAGCGTGGCTGCGTAAGGTTGTTTGTTTTGTAGTTAACGAAGAGGATGTGATGTCTTCCGAGCGTGCAAGCCGGGGTGCCGTGTGTGGGCGGAGCCTGCGCGCTGATTGCTCGTTCGCCCCCATGTGTCCTGAATCGCCGTATACCGCGTGCGGCGTCGCACGTCGGATCGGATGCCGAATCGCACCATGTGTCTAGCGCTTGAGGCGTCGCGACCGGCTACAAATGAAATTCCAGAAACCGAAAGCAACGCAACGCTAAGTGATGTACGTGGAACAACATATATGCCGTATAATGGAATTTGTTTGTTTCTATAAGGCAGAGAACATCTTCATACATTACTCATTCTTAAAAAGAAAAATCTCATTCTGGGTGGTAAAAACATTGAACTATTTGTTAGTGCGACCGCATTTACTGCAAGGTCTCGAGCCTCTAGACAGTGATGTATGAAACGGGAGTTTAGGAAAGTCTGTGTGTGTCCGGTGGCGCTGGGAATCGAACCCAGGACTCCTTCATTGGAGGCCGACGCCGCTGCTGTAATTACTCTTGAAGAAGTAGTCTTTCCTCGCTGCTCTCTTCTCTTTCTATTTTTTTTTCTTATGTGTTGCTGCAGAAGTGAGCGCCTTCTCGGACCACTGTTTTTTTTTTTTTTCGTTCTTTATTGGGTGTCCACTTTAGCATTGTTTCGGTTTGCGCGCCGCTTTGTCTTCGCAGTAGTCCTTCAGCGGTTGTGCATAGTCAATAGCTGCTAACCTCAATTGTTTTGCGTGCCTTCTCGACGAAAAAGCGTGTCGGGGCCATTTTGTCGTGCTGCTTCATATCTCGAAGGCGCTCCCTTCTCAGTGCCGTCGTTGGAGCCCTGTTGAGAGCCCGCGGTTGAGGAAAGGTCGCAGCGGGCGGGCGCATCTAGGATTATTCGGCGAGGTGCGCCCGCCTTGAATATTTAAATAAGTTCCTCGAAAGTGCTTGCTTTCACCGTGGGGTACAACGGGGACGTTTCAGCGAAGGCCTGGGAAAAATTTCAAAGGACAAGCGGCTCAGCGAAACGCGTACGCGCTGCAGATTTTGCCTTCTCTGTACGCGACGCGTCCGCGCAGGTGAAACTTTCGTGTGCGTTTTTTTCCGCGTTCTTCTTTTTTTTTTGCTCAGAGTACGTCTGTCCGTCAGATTAGCTGCAATTCCTCCTCAAAAAGATTTCAGTGCAAACGTCTCAATTGCAGATTGAAGACAATGCAGGGAACGCACGATTCGTGTAGCTATACAGCATGTCCACTTGCTAAGAGTCCCGGTATTCATATATTTGAGGGACCCACCACGGTGCTCTGTGGTTATGGTGCTCGACTGCTGACTCAAAGGTCGCGGGATCGAATCCCGCGACTGCGGCGGCCGCATTTCGCTGGAGTCAAAACGCTATATATATAGAGGCCCGTCTGCCTAGATTTAACCTGCGCGTTAATTAAAGAACCCCGGGTGGTCTAAATTTCCGGAGCCTTCCACTACGGCGTCCCTCATAATCGTATCGTGTTTTTGGGACAGCAGTTATTATGATATTGCTCCTGTTCGAGGAGTGTATCCCTAACAAGCGCGCGGCTAAATGCATCGTCGTTTCCTGTTCTCGTCTCGGAAAGGCTTCCTTCCTCGTGCGTTTCGAGAGCATTGTATATATACGCGTATACGTAGAACGTCAGTGTATGCTGTCCCTGGACCCACTGTTACTTACTGTATCATATTTTGTCATGTAGGGTTATGTGGGTATAAGGAACTTCTCGTGTTGCAGCGTTCGTTAAAAAGTATCCTCACCATACAGGCGCTGCTGCTTTGACACTGACAGATTGTGCGAGAAGCGTTTTTGAGATGAATTGACAGAAGTTCACAGCGTCCCTGTAATATTGTATAGCGTTAGATATGACGCAGCACAAAGTTATTATGTGCTGTCTTTTTACTCGCTGATAGCAGGCACGTATAAATCAAATGGAACAGCGCACGAAATAATGTGCGCCCATCCAGATATGACTTTTCTTCTTATTCTTTTCTTTTGCTTTTTTTTAGTTCTACGTGTGTCTTGCCTCGTTCGTTTCTTTTCTTTTTTTTTTTCTTATTGAAGAACGGCTATAACTTATCTGGGTGGTGAACTCGCGAGCGATGAATCGAACTGCTCAAAATAGCGCTGTTCTTAGGCCGATATACGTGCCTTCTCAAACAAGAACGCGTTCTGATGTGTACGCGTATACATATCCACTTTCCCCGCTGCCCATTGTCTTCGGCGCCTTCCACTGATTGCACCTCTCAGTGCGCCCCACCTCTCTTCTCGAATCCGACAGCCGGTGTGATTTTTGCCCCAAGTGTTGACGAAACTGCGAAAGGCTGCTGCTGCTGTTTTCGTCACTGTGACGTCAGCGCTACGTGTGGTCGGCCTTGGCGCGTGAACCACCTGAGAGGCATGAGTGGTGTGTTGGCCCTTGTTTCGCTTGTTACCGGCGAACTGCGGGAGAGGGTGTAGCGTCGCGGCCGTGACGGTCTTGTTTGCTGTTTAGGTTGAGCAGCGTGGTGGAGGTTGAGAGCGGGGCAAGCTAAAGCCGTCCAAGGGCGAGACGATGTTTTTTTTTGTTTTTTTTTTTTCTCGATAGTCTCTTTCCTACTATTTTGCGCGCCACTGAAGCCTGTGCAAGCGCGGCGTTATTTCTCCCCGCTGGGGATTTGCTCTAGTGACGTGGTTCTGCAGAACGCCCGTAGTTATAGTTTCTTGGTTCAGGACTTCCGCGACTGTAGCTGTCCGGCTGGTGCGTTCAACCAGCCAAATCTGCTCCCCTGGTTCCCATGGCAGGACAGCGCAACCTCCTACGAATTGGGGTGTGGCATTGTGTTTGATGAGTGCTGCCTGTCTTATGGGGTATGCGACAAACTTTTGTGCGGGATGCGTTCACGAGGATGTGTCGAAAACAACCGCTAATTGGCGTTTGTTTGTTTGTTTGTTTGTTTGTTTGTTTGTTTGTTTGTTTGATTGTTTGTTTGTTTAAATGCCGACCATTCTGGGGCTGTGAGTGTCCGTTTGCGATGCTCAAATCTGGTAGGGGCTCTTTAAAGGGCCACTAAAAGGAAGAAGATGAGTCATATTAGACTGGTAACGCATTCTTTGCAAGCCTTATTTTCGTTGATATGACAGTAAAAGATCTGTTGAGGGAAGAGATGACATATCCAACTTTATATTATCTGATTATTGCCATTTTGCACGAGAATAATTACGGGAACCTCGATCGAAACTCTCCAATATATATGTACGTGTACTAGGAATATCACTCTAACGGCTTGTGTAATTTAACGTGATCGTTTTTATTTAGCCACTCTCGGTTTTGTTCCCCACAAGGTGACTGTGCCGCCGTGATGTGGCTCTTTGGAATTATTAAAACATATTCGAGATAATGCTGGGTTACCCTTCTACGTGCCGCAACCACAATATGATTGAGGCACACCGTCGGTGGGCGACTCTGGATTAATTTTTACCACGTGAGGTTCTTAAACCTAAATCTAAGCGCACGAGCGCGTTTTTGCATTTCGCCCAATCGTAATGCGGCATCCGTGGCCGTGAATCGAACCCCCATCATCGATATAAGCAGTGCGACACCTTACCGGCTAAGCTATAATGCCGCTGAAAGACACATTGGTGGAACAAAGAAGACAACAGGCGAACGCTGTCTGCTCGTTTCTTACATCCTTAATTATGTGTTTCTGTGCAGCAATTAACCGGTGTCGTGACGTCACAACGCATTATACTGGGTTTTCACGTGGGAGGGAGCAGGGCATCGTCACCATTTCTGTGCACTCGCGGTAGCTCCTATGTTGCTCGCTGCTCGTTGTGAGGTCCTGTGTAACAACGTAGCGAGTATAGTGCCGGTGCGGTGTAAAATCTACCGGCTAAACTTTCAACACAGCGGAGTCCTACTTAGGCGGCGGAATTCTTCCTCTCTTCAATTAAAGACGCGGCTTCCTCGATAATTCGACTCGTTTTGCAAGAAAAAGAACTGGTTTGACCGACCAACACTTATTCTCGGATTCTCTTGGAACCGTATCGCGAATCTATCTCCGAGGGGTCTTCTGGAGTAGTGACGAATTTCGTCCACTCTTTGTTGCCTTAGAACGGCGCCAAACGTCGTGCACCATGAAGAGTTTGCGATAACCCTGCGTATAGGTCGTGGCTGAAATTTAAGCGATGTTCTTCGCATCTGCGTCGTCGCCTGCCTGGTTGCTCTATTCCCGGAAGAGGTCGTCATAGGGAAACGCTGCGCGCGCCATTGACGTAGGTTAATCACGGGGAGCTGCATAGGACTCGCGACATTGCAAAAAAAAAAAAAAAGTGTTTCCTCGCACCCGAACAGCCTCGGCTGGTGTCGGGCCAGGCTATTGGCACAGAGCCATGGTGTCCTGAGATAAGTACACCACTCACCGTACTGTCACCACAGTATACCATTTATTCCTCCTCCTCGCACGCGCAATGCTTTGCATAATGCGGATAAACGATCGTTCCCGTATGTGTAGCATTGCTTTTGCGTCATAGAGAAAGAGGTTTGTGTGTGTGCGAGGGGGGGGGGGGGATGCGGCTATGTACTACAGGGGTCTCTATTACATGTACAGTCGCGCTCAGTATTACTTGTAACACGGGAGCGCGCGGCCTCACGTGTTCAAAGATTGCGCATGTCATCAACTTGCCCTCATTTCCGTAACTAAATGTTATTTTCTCATTTGGCTACAAGTGAGAGAACGGCGTTTAGTTGTAGAAATAATGGCTATCCGAAGCTGTGCTCGATATTTGAGCTCGTGAGGCCACGCGTTCCCATGTTGCAAGTCATACTGAGCGCGACTGTTCCCTACATGTGTCTATTCATGTTGCCCGCCGTGATGGTGCAGTGGTTACGGTGCTCGGCTGCTGACCCGAAGGTCGCGGTTTCGATCACGGCCGCAGCGGTCGCATTTCGATGGAGGCGAAATACTAGAGGCCCGTGCACTGTGCGGTGCCAGTGCACGTTAAAGAACACCAGATGCATCGTGGCTAACGGCGCGATTAACGCTGTGTCGTGTCCACTTCTCGTCTGCGTTAATCGCGACGTTAGCCACGATGCATCTGTGCCAACTCACCCAGTATTCCATCCTACTTAACACCATTTCCGGAGCCCTCCATACGACGTGCCTTATAATCATATCGTAGTTTTGGCACGTCAAACCGCAAGTTATTATTATTGTTCTATATTCATATTCACCGAACGCAAATAATGTAATATGTTTAAGTAACACAAATTTCGGTTTATTTCGTATCGCGATAAGACGAGCGTCTGACAGCGCGATGGCGGAAACGTCTCTTTCGCCCTCTACTTTACTCCCGCAGCCTCCAAAAAGGCGCCCCCGTGCACGTATAACGTGAGTACCGTGGCGGCCGTTCTCAGCAGGGGTAGGCGGTCCGGCTCGCGCGGAACCGTTTTCTCTTTTTCTGCCTCCCGCGCTGGCCGACTTGCAGCGAGGAAGGAAGGAAGGAAGGAAGCTGGTAGCCGGCCGTGGCGATGCGAGTTCTCCGTGCGTTGGCGCCGCTCGGCCGACTCACCGCCGGTGCGCGCGGCCCGTGGACTTCCCCGTCGGCTGACCCGAATAGCGCGCGAGCAGGGCACGCTCGCCGGTCTCTCTCCTCGGGAGTCTCGCAGGAGACGCAAGGGCCGCATCGGCGAGGAGAGGCGGCCTTCGCAGCCCACTGAGACTGGCAAACATTGAGCGCCGTCGTACGCTGGCCGCAGCGACGCTAACGTGCCGGCATGACAAGCGTCCACCGCGGGTTGTGCATAGGAAAACGGCAGGGGCGAAATTAGAAAGTGACAGCGCGCGCACCGCTGAAGGGCGGCCGAAAAGGATTGAGGGCCGGGTGGGGTAGTCGCACTCTTTTGTTGCCTCTGTTTCTCGGTGGCGTGTGACCCAGTAGCTTGTCCTTGCAATCTTGAATTGCTTCTCTGTTTTCTCCGGGGAGGATGCGACGCTCGCGAACGTCACTGTAATGTGAATGCCCCGATTTGATGTTGTTTTTTTTTTTCCTGAATTCTGTGTCGCATTTCTCACGTCCTTCGCGATGGAGTGGCTGGCAGTTGTGCGAGAACGGCAAGTGTTGCGGTCCTCTTTCTAGGCCTCTTGAATGAGCTTGGTTTTGTTCGCTGTCCTGTTGCTGATGAACGTCGTCGTCTGATATTTCTTTCTTTCGTTTGTTCGCCTATTTTTCAACAGGTTCCAAATAACGATGTAAAGATCAGGGGCCCCATTCTGAGACTATCACTTTCGTTGACTTCGGACAGGCTTTAGGAGCTCGTAAATGACCCTCGCAAATGGCCGCCATTTGGCTCATCTGTACAGTGATCTTGCCGCCGCTATTTGGGCGTTCAGTGCGCCGATGTTTTTCCTGCTGGCATCCCTGCAGGAACTCCCCCAGTGGTCTCTCGTATCACGGCAGGTAGCATTGACCGGTTTACGAGACAGTCCTCGAAAGACGCGCTTGAAGGGGCATTGACATTCGACATCGCATGGGCTCTTTAAGTGGCCCATATCGACGCGTGTTCGTAACTGGCGTAACCACTGGCCACCGTGGCAGCATGTGTCATTGTAACGTGGTTTCTTTCAGCCCGCCTCTTTCACGATGCCACGGCGCATGTGTCCTTCTCCTAGCGGAAGAGTGGCGAAACGCCTCTTCATCTCGGACGCTTTCGTTTTGGCAGTGCCTGTTGTCCCGGCCCCTACCAAAATGGCAGAGGGCAGCACAGGAAAATGTAAAAGGCGATTTGCAATATCTGTATTTACCCCCTTACTCAGTACCCTGCTGGGTTTGTTAGGTATTTAGAAATAGATAAATAAGTAAACACGGTAAAATAATTCCAATTTATGGGCCCGAAGTTCTCGCGAATATTCGAGACGTTGCAGCATACGCACTCATTTGATATATTTTTTGCCTGCATACCGCCTCGCGCGACATGTGGAAGAGCAAACGACAGAGTGGGTGGTAATTACTCCAGAGTTGTCATAATGGATGCTCCCTAACGAAGGCGCCTATCATCGACTCCGATGTGCTGTGAAACGAAGCGTTGCTCTGTGTATATATTTCAACAGCGCACGTTGCCTTTCTTCCTCTTCTTTTTTTTTTTTCTGTTGCAAGCAATGTCCGTTCCGTCTTGACATCGGCATGTTCTTCCAGAAGTCTTGGAATATTTAATTTTCAATTCATTTCATTTTCCCTTCAGTATAACAACTGTTGACATCTAGGTCACTCGGTGGTAGGCAGCGTTATAGTGTAATCGCCAATTAACCCACTATAGTCCCGTCAGTGTGAACGTCCCCGGCACGGCTACGTTTTTGCGACACTTCATCCTTTCTCCATTCAAGAACGAATTACAAGCTCGAAAGCATTACGTCAAAGCATGTAAGGAGCGTTATTATATATATTCGGTCCGAAGGTTTTCAAGAGATTCGCTTCGTGTTAAAGGAGTACGCGAAGTTATTCGGCTTTTTTTTTTTCTTAGTTCCATAACTGGCTTTAATATGAGCGGAAGCCGCGTATTGAGCAGTACACCCATAATCCACTTCCCCATTGCAGCGGGGTTGAGGCGAGCACACCTGACATTTATGGTTTCGCCACGCCGGGAAACACCTGCTAGCGAATGGATCGTTTCGGCGTATTGCTTTTTCTGTATGAGCGTCGGCTGCGCGCTAACAGACGTGCGCGGTTAAACGCTTCGCTTCCGGGCCATTGCTGCAGCGTGGAGAGGAGTGAAATCGGTCCCAAGTTTCTCGGTGCTGTCAATCGCTGACCTCCATCGTTACTTCAGCTAACCAACCTCCCATATCCTCCTCCTCGTTATCGCTTCCGTAATCCGGCTCCAACCCGCGTGTTCCCGTCGGAGGTCGTGAGAGATAGATAACATATATATGTGGCGGGTTGCTCGGGAAGTTTGCCACGCTAGATAGCGAAAAACGTAGACGCAATGATTTTGCAATCGTCGGGGGGCAATCTCGATATGCCCGCCGTATATTAGCTTGCCCTGGAAGAGATATGGCCGAGTGTTAGCGAGCTTTGCTTTTTATCGCGCTTTCCTTGCACCGTTTCTTTTTTTCGCTGTTAATGGTTTTTTTTTTTTTCGTATCTGTAGAAGTTGCGCTTATCGCGATTATATCGGGCTGGGGGCAGCAGAGCGTTTTGGCACTGCGTACCACAGCCTGGCCGACCTGTCGACCTCGGCCTTAAGGTGGTGGTGCCTCGGCGCAGCGAGCCAAAGTGAAGTTTCTTTTTATTCTTATTATTATTTGTATAGTGGCGAAAAAAAAAGGTGGCCTTTATTATATTTGGCAGCGTGTGTACTACAGCGCTGCGCGATATCTTGCGCACCCCCCTTTCTGTCCGCGCTGCTTTGCATTCACTTACCTACGCGCCGTAATAATCTCGCTCGCCATCGGAGATCTTCAGTGCTGCCTGCTCGCTTTCCCGCCGCCGGCCATCTCTTCTCGACACTACGCGCGCGCGCACATACATACCGCTGTCGGCTGCAGGAACCGATTGCAATCGCGGTTTTGTTTTTGTCATCCGAGCTGCCTCCTGCACAGACCGCGCTCGGCGCGTCTCGCGTTTTCCCACCAGTGGCGCTTAGATCCGTCGTTTGACGCTGCGAGGTGAGACATAGGTGAGAAAACTGTACATGCCCTCCGCGTCGTTCTCGCGTCCTTTGGCTGTCGCGTCAGATGACGCCGTCTCACTGAACACCTATACAAACAACGTGGTCGTCGCGATGCCGCCGCTCACCGACTGTGGCGGCGTCGTTGCGAGCCGTGTACCAATAGGGTTGCTTATCACCATCCCCCACCTCCCCCCTTCCCTCTCCTGCGTTATATAAGCGCGGTGCTTTCAGGCGTGCATTGTGTGTACCTTTGCCTAATCTGATTATTGGTGCTCGAACGGATATTGTTGATCGGTATCACCGAGCGAAATTGGCGGTGGCTTAAGAAAACACCATGGTCGTCGTTACGTCATCGCCGAGGAACACTTGTAGGGCAGTAATCGCTTCTTTTTATTTCGCGTCCAACAGCAGCAGCAACATCAGCAGCGTCGACAGGCGATGACTTGTGCGCCAAAGGAATCCTGCAGTGTGTGTGTTTTCTAAAGGACGCGCCGAAAAATCGTATCTGCGCTCGTTAAGGACAGCACATTTTTATAATCTCCCCGAGCTCCCTGTGCGTACATGTAACCTGCAGTTTATGCTCTATATATAGGTATATCCGTAGGCCGCCCGTATCAGTCATCGACGCAGCGCCATCGTTTGATCAGATATTGATCTTCTACATGCATTGTAATTAAACCTTGGCGGCGTGGCGCTCATTTACCTTCGTTGACGTCCTCGACAATCGTATACATACTCATCCCGACCGTCGCGCGCGCGACGAGGCCGTTCTCTGTGTGCGCCGGCGCGTGTCTCATCCTGCGCAATTCATTACGTCCGCGCATGCGCGCGTGTGTGTATATATAATATAAATACCGGTCGCGGGTATTTCCATCGCAACGTTTTGTCGCTTGCACGTGGCGTATTCGTTATGCCTCGCTATACCGTACTTTGTTTTGTTATGTTTGCGCGGGCTCTGAACCTGTGACGCGGTTAATTGTGGCCCGTGTCGAGCGTTATGTGCATCGGACTTTTTTTTTTTTTTTGCTTATACATCCTCGTGGTTTACCGCGTCGCGTGTCTCGTTAAATTGGACAGCGAATTGCGCAATCAAAGGCACTCACAGGTGGGCCGATCCTATAGGGACGGTACGCTCCATTTGTTAAATACTGAATAGTACTGCATTCCGAGACAAATAGCTGGGCCGATCTTAATAATGATTTCAATTTGTAGTCGCTCAGGATGCATGTGTAGCACGTCTGTGTAGGTCCAGAATTTGAAGCGCCTCTTGGGGGCAGCCATGGTTGCTGGACTTGAGCGAACTGCGCAGAAAGCGATAAAAAAACAGCCGCGAATACGTTCAGCCTCTTATCATAAGCTTATGCTCCCCGTGGCTATTAATCATTTTCGACGTCATCGATTTTGCGGCCTGTCGTGGGCTGCGCTGACAGATGAAGCAAACGGAGTCGAGAGCAACGTATTCTTTTCTATAGTATAGCTGCTACTACTTTGCCTGTTTATCCCGGTCTAGAAATTGTGGAGCTCGACATCCTGAAACTGTACACTCGGCTTTGAGGGACGCTGTTGTGGACTCCGAATAAATTATGACCACTTGGTGTTTCTTAAAACAAGCGCCTTTGTCTATAGACGATTTTACGTAATATTCCGCCACCTTGGGCCGTCAAACGAATGTTTTCTTATTTTTGTACATCGCGACATGAATTAATGAGGTCGTGAAGCATTGAATGCACCAACACAGCCGCTTTCATGCGCATGCGTCTACCGTAGCACTGTTAATTTAGTTGTTAAACGGACACTAAAGGCAAATATTAATTCGACGTTGATTGTTGAAATACCTCGTAGCGCTTGTTTCGTGCCAAGGAAATGCTTATTTTGAAATAAAATCACGTTTTAGTGGTTCGCACGGCGTTAGTACACTTCAAATCACCCGCCTGCACAGGCCTTCTGACGTAGCAGTTGCCGTGCCCAACGTTGTCCGCCTTTACTGCCCGGCCGCCGACGCTACGGTTTCTTGCGCAACAGCGGCCATCAACTTTGCCAAGACGCAGCCACGGACCACTCCGAAACTGTATAGATCACTTTACCAAAGCTTAGCTTGGCCAGCAGCAGCAATAGAGTATCAACAGTGCGAAAATAGCGAGAGCCAAGCACACGCAGCAGTACGCGATACCGAAACTACCACGAGACGCACAGCTCGGCGAAAACGGAACTTTTGTGCCCCTCGCGCCGTTCCCCATGGTAACGCCAAGAGGTTCTTCTTTCCATGAATTATCACGTCTTGTGATGCACGGAAGGTTGTTTTTTTATCGCAACTAGTTTCATTACTAGTGGTTAATTGTACTTGGGACTCTTGACGTCATCGGAATCACTTCCAAAATATCCCACTTATGGCGCACATCGTGTCCTTCCTACATTTACCTTAACTTCTCGATTACTAGAGCACGGCTATGCATACTATTGACGTTTTAGACGTTCTCACACATTGACCTTTCACTGTGACATAAATTATTTGCCTTTAGTGTCCCTTTAAAGGTACAAAATGGCAAGGTTAGCAGACGAATATGGAGGCACCGAAACCTATCCGTAAAATAGTCTATAGAAGGAGGTGCGTGCGAGCGTCGTTGCGTTCCGTCACCATCAAAAAAAATTTTCACCATCTCCCACTAAAGGGAACCATGTGGGGATGCGAAAGAGCGCATGGGTCGACTTAAAGTTCTGTTCATCATGGGCACCTTGCCTGATAACGCGTCCTTGCATGTGGAGCGCACCATGAATTCACTGTAGTTGCTGTTGCTGTTACTCGTCCCGAACTATTGCTGGAGCACGCCACGCAGGTTCATCGCGCGTCTGCAGGATCTCGTTCCCCGACGCCATCACGTGATTGCTGAGAGAGTGTAAGGGGGAGAGGCCACAGCGTCTTACCAAGGCCCTTAAGGCCGAACCATATAGAGCGTTTTTGCCGGCGTTTTCCCGGCGTTTCGTACGCCGGCGTCCCTCGACGTCGACGCTACCGGTGACGGTGGCCGAAACGTCCACCTCTGGACGGTCCAGACATCACGGGCGGCAGCGTCGACGCCGGAAGCAGTTCGATGGATGAAGGTAATGAAGGACCAATTAGCGTGCGGCTGGCAGCGACTTCCGCTACGTAACGGCGTCGTCGATGCTGCCAAAATGGCTGCCGCCCGCCTCGGATCTAATAAGTCGTCGCCGCGCACTGTGTGGTCCTTAAGTTCTCAACTGATGCTTGTATTTGACTTAGCTTGTTCCCTAGAAGCTTCGACAGCAAAGTGCTCGTGATATCTTTGAACTCTTTCCGAGAGCCGTACTCAAGTTCATCGGTAGGCTTAGCAGGAATGAGTGTATTGGCCGAATACGTGGCCTCAAAGATGTACGGCAGCTTCAAGCTCAGAGGCCATATATTACAAGTTTGTGGTTCTTCTTAATGCCAATAGCTGGCGCTACAAGTCAAATAAAAAAAAAAAACTTTTCGGTGGCACTGTGACTCGTTTTTTTGCACCACAGAACTGCAAATGAGACTTAAAAGCTATAATCAGGAGTATATCTTGTTGGTCCATTGACAGAAACTGTACACTGCTTTACGAGGTGTCAGGTTCATTCCCTCTGGTTACGCTGTGCGACGCTGAGTTAACGCTCTTCATATGGTTTGCCGCCCTCTCTGACGGCGTTGATGCGACGACGCCGAGGGACGCAACGTCAGAAAACGCTGGCAAATACGCTGTATATGGTTCGGCCTTTACGCAGGCTCGAACGCGCTAGCGCGTGCCAGCGCCTTCTGACTAGGATACAACGCGTTGGTTCATCGCGCGTCTGCAGAATCTCGTTCGCCGACGCCATCATATTATTGCTGAGAGAGTGTAAGGGAGAGAGGCCACAGCGTCTTACCCAGCCTCTTACACAGGCCCGAACGCGCTAGCGCATGCCAGCACGTGGTTTTGTCTGCGTTACGCCAAGCTATAGGACAGCATACGGCAGCCCGGGCCCCTAAAGTGCTCTGCACGTATCATCATCAAGGCGGTCGAAGAACAAGACGAAGAAGACTTCTCCTTGGCGCGAGCGCGCGCTCAATATGTTACAGATGGCTATGGTAGGTTTTATAAAGCGGACGGTCGCCAATGGAACTACGGACAAAGCCCAGCGCAAAAGCTGCTTCGCGTCTAAAAACGCGGCCGGCAGTCGAACGCATGACCTCCGTCTCAGCGGCAGAACCCCATTGCGTTATTGAGTTTACGGTAGCTGGTAATGGGAAAGGACATCGCTCACGCAGATGAAGTACGGGAAGGAATTCAGCGTGGAGGAGTAGAGAGGAGGCACTTGCGTATATATAGTGACGCGCTGGCTGATAAGTCACAACTAGTATTCGTATAGTAGCCCAGCGCGACCGTATGTAAATGTGAGGAAAGTGTTGCTTGGGGAGTTTATTTGATCTTAAAGGGACACTAAAGAGAAAAACGACTGTTGTCGTATTAGTAAATTACTGTCTCACAATACCCAAATCACCACGATTGTCGCGGGTAGACACTTGGTAAGCGAGAAAACGCGCAAAAAGAAAAATGCGGGAGGCCACGCCACCTGGAGGTTCCCACGCTAGTTGCCGTGACGTCATAGATTTTGAAGGCGTCGACTATGGCTTATGTATAGCTCCTAATCGACAAAGATGAAGTTCACTGTACTCTGAGGGGGCCAGAGACATAACGTGCCAAGTTTCAGGAAATTTCGTTGGGCCAGTGTTGGGCAAAGTCTCATCGCAGCACCCCCCCCCCCCCTCTCCTTCCTCCCGACGAGGCAGTCCAAAAGACTACAGGGTTCACAAATAGTGGATGAACAAATGAAGATGTAGCGATGGCGTGCTCCTCACGATGGCGTGCCTTTGGCCCCTGGCTTTCCGGGAGTAAAGATGGGAAGAGTTCGTGGAATGCAACATCTGGGGCCTTCGGCCGCCTTGTGCCGCGTCGGAAGTCACCCGATGTCGCGTACGTTAATCTCGACGCCGCACAGTTCTGTCGTGAAATTCGAAGACGAGAAAGTTTCGCGTTCATTTTTCTCCGCTAATAAGTCAGTCTTCCTTATTATTCCCCCCCCCCCCTCCCCCCGGAGGAGATGCAGACAGGGGGCCTAAAAGATCCAGCAGTTCTACCTTAATTCTGTCTTTAAATGTTTCCTCGAAGTCGCGTGTTCGAAGTGCGAGAGAGGGACGATGAAAAGCGTTCTCGAGGCTGCGTAACTGAGAGCAGCCGAACTGCCTGTAAATAAGCGAATGCGCAGTCGAGTGTTGGGTCCACAAACATTTCGCGCCCATATCTGTCGTTCCGTGGAGTGACAGGTTACGTCCCAATGCCTCGACTTAAAACCATGCGTCAACTAGCGCAACAATACGTTAAGAGGCACTTGGAAAATGCTGTCCGGTGCACTGGTCTTCTTTCGCCGCTTTGGCATGCGTTTTTTTTTATTTCTCTCTCTCTTCCCAAGTGTAACTTTGGCGAAGGTTATTTTTTTCTCTGAAAATGTCGTGCGAGGCTTTGTTCATTTCTTGGGTGAATATGCCGCAATTACTTCATTTTCTTTTTTTCTTTCTTGGCGTGATTTATGAATACGGCGCGTGCTTTGCTCGCGCGCCCTGGATCGGTCCCAGAGGAGAGAGAAAGCCCGAGCGAAGCCTTCAGCGGGGACAAAATTAATAGCGAGTCCTAGACCCGAATCCAACAACCTTTATTGCTCCTAATGGCGATCCGCTTTCGCGCACGGCGTGCCGTCATTATCGGCTCCAATTGTAGCCTGTGTTGCAAACGGCGTGGCCCCTGTCACGAAGGTCCTGCTCTACATGGTGGTTCGATTAATGCCCGCCTAATTGAATTCGACTGCCCCCCTTCAATACACTGACGTATGTACTTATAGCCGTTGTTCGGAATCGACGGCCGCAAGATTTGTAAATGGTTCCTGGAATAATTTGTTTCGCGAATGGTAAGCAAAACCACAACAAATAAGTTCGTCGCCGGCTTCAAGGTAGTAGTGGCCATCACGCTAACGCTAGAACTTTCGCCTTCGAGGAAAAGACCCGTCCTGATGTTTCGATGTACTCTGGACACAGAACTCTCGGTTACATCCATTATTTGTTCTGGAAAGGATACTAGGCGCATCGAGCTGAACGACGAGCCTACTTCCTCGTCTAGCTGCGTGTCACTTTGCTTAGCTTGCTCTATGGTGAAGAGAAAAAAATCAGCGGTGCGTACGCGCAGTAGAGGCTAATAGATAACGCGCTTGGTGCTACTCCTGCAGCTTCGACATCAGTCTCCATTTCTGCAGCCGAGCCGTGAACGCTTCACGGCAAAGCGGTGCGGACGCTTGTGATTCGCGGTCTCTGCCAAAGCGGTGTCAGCGGGTCGAGTTCGTGCGTTCGCTCGTGCCATACCAGCGTGCGTTTTGAGCGGCGTGTGGCGGCGTTACCATTTTGAGCCGCAAGTTACAGCGGTATTCTGACTCTGAGGCCTCTGAGAAAGTTTTTCGCCCTCAACTTCCTCTTGCTGCCATAATTGGGGGCTTTTTTTTTTCTTCTTTTTTTGAAGGGCGAGAGAAAACTGCTTCGTCGACCGCATCCCGCTTTCTGCGTCGTGTTTCACTGGTGGCAAGGCTAGCCCAAAGCTCCGCAGACCTACTCTGCGCGCACTTTTAATTCGTCCTTGGTGCAGAACGTCCTTCTTGGAAAATCGTGCTGGGAGATATAGAGACAAAAGGACAGAGAGACATCGCCTGGTGGACAGAAGAATAACCGTGCAACGTTGGCGCGGCTTCCCCCCTTTGTCCTTTCGTCTTCTTAATTCCCCCACCTCTATTTTCCTTCTCCAATACCTGGTGGAGGCGTCGTCGTGCGCGAGTCGTTGCAGATGGGTGCCTCTGAGCGCGGTCGCGCCGTGTGTGTGTCTTTTTTTTCCCTTCCGTCTTTGTCGACGGCGAAAGCGCCGATTGCTGGAGTCGTTCGGAATGCGAACGGACAGAGGCCGATGCCGCGCAGCCAAGCTTCCTCGTTCGGCCGCCACCACTACACACCTCACCCAGCTGCGCGCGCACGCGCGCGCGGGGGGAGTGGATGTTGTACTCAGAGACCCCCCCCCCCCTCGGCTTTTCTTAACGCCACTCACTTTTCCTGGTCCTTACTATTTGCTCTTCTCCGACGTGAAGCGTTTATTTCGAGCGAGAAACTTGTGCTACTGGTGATATAATAATATGTGGGGTTTAACGTCCCAAAACCACTGTGCTACTGGTGACGTCACGATGCATCCCATATCCTGGGTACCGTAAACGAAAATGGCTCGTTCATACAAATAATAAACTATTTACATTCTCTATATGGGGATTGTCAATGTAATCTTCGGGTTTAGGGGACTTGTACATTATTCTTTCGGAAAGAGAAGAGAAAGAGACAAGGAAGAAAGGTCGAACATTCCAAACTCTGCAATCCTTGGTATAATAAGAGCAAATGGCTCACTTTGGTTGTAACGTTGCGTTCTTAAAAAAAAAAAAAAACGCACGCATTTCGAACAATAATACGTAATCTGGACACCAGTTATCGCATGTCGGCACGGCCTGCACAGGAGCTGTGTGTTTGGTTACATCACAAATGATGGCGAGCGGAAACTGCAGGGGCAAGCATGCGATAAGGACACGTCGTACGATATCGTGCTCGTTCGTTCCAGACGGCCTTCAGCCTCCCCACTAAAGATAGCCAAACCCTATGCAAACGATGAAAGTTACGCTTTATGTAAAGAAACTTCATTTACTGATTAAGGATGACCTTTAGGTGGAAAGTGTTATACGTGTTTAGCAGGAATTGTTTAGCGTGAGTATTTGAATTGACATGTACAGGGCCGTCGACACCTCGTTAGTATTCAAGACGTCATAGCAGCTGATGTTTAATTCATAATTCTTTATTGTGTTTATTAACGTCATGATTAAGCGTCAGATAACGGACACTTCCCTCGTGAAGTAGAATAAACGTTCTCTTTCTACCGGTTTGAACACTAATGAGGGGTTCACCTTTGATGTAGTCGACCCTATATATTGCAGGCATTATTGGCTTCAAACAAAACTTTAGGAATTTCGCTATGTACGCCCGTGCAATTTCTTGCAATATCACGCGAGCGTTGACCACGGGACATGAGAGAGCCTAATATATATGCGAGAAGTAGATATTTGCTGTTCTATGCGCATGCGCAGAAAGCACACTCATCTGCAAGCGCCGTCTGCTGCGCTGTCTGCTTAGAGATAAATAGGCCCCGTGAGCGTTATCTGTGCGATCATGCGTTCAGGAAGCCCGTGATCGTCGTATGATCGTCGTATTGCTGATTTCGTTGTTTCTCGCCAATATTAAAAACTGCCGTATGGTGGGATCAGCGCTCGGGCGATATGATTAAAAATTGCAAGGGTGTACAGTCGCGAGCAATATGAGCAAACGCAGTTGGCAAACGCAATAGTGTTCGTAAGACTAAATGCTCAAGCGGAAATGTATATCTTGCAATTAATTACGCCCCATTCATATCGGTACATTACAAGTAATCGAATAAACGTAAATTTGGTGTTCATACTGCTTACGACTGTACATGCATCGTCACAGAGAGAAGTGTTCGCACCTATCGTATCGTCTGCCTGTGAGAGCATGAATTTGAATACATTATTTCGTCGATATGATGCTAAGAACGCTGTATTAATAGATAAGTTTCGATTGTTAACGATATGATTGGATATAGTTGTCGTTGTTTTACTGTAACCTAATGATTCTAGTTTGCTAGAAGTACTTACAAGATTTTCAAAATGCTAATATTGCATTTTGAGAAAAGCGCCCTTTTATGTGTCCAGGTTTGCCGCAAGGCCTTTGTGGCGTTAATTTTCGTTCTTGTTCGCTCCAGGGCCGTCACAGCTCTGCTTTGCGACAGTCCCTTGCGAGACAGCTTTTGCTTCGTTCAGCATTGCGGTCACTATGCGCTTCGCACCTGCATGTTTATTATATATACGTTGGCGCACAGCAGTGCAAAGAAATGCGCGGGCGAAATTGGGGGCAAACATCAACGAAGCTCTTACGTGGACGCTAATCAAAGTAGCCTATTCTCAGCATACGAAAATTTTCAGCCATGACGAACAAATAAGTTATAAACAGGACGTATTTCGTATACGAAGCGGCATTTTTTCGCCGTGCAAGGCAGTCATTATAGTGGGGTTAATTAAAAATAAGGGAAATAAAAGTACCAGTTCAATGAGCTTCTTTCTAAATACCGGTGTGCACTTTTCTGACATTATTCTGAAATGGCTTAATTAGAGTGGCCGTCCACTTCCGCCGCTGTATACTGCCATGTGGCTGTGTATAATTTTTTGACGCTATAACCATAAAAAAAAACAACAGATTTTTATTGCGCGTCTGTAATATACTCCGCCATGCCATGCGTTGGCCTGCGTAGGAACAGGGAACAAACAAGCGAATACACACGCAGGCACCGAGACAAAAAAAAAATGGGGGAGGCGAATAGGGAGGCATGGGCGATCTGTTCTTCGAAACGCTTCGTGCTCTGTTCAGTACATTTTTTTTTCTTTTTTCTTTTTGCACGGTGGCTTTATATTACTGAGTAATGTATGGGAGACCACATTTCTGTGGTGATAACTTGCCGTCTGATAAAGGCTTCCTATATATGCATACATTCCACCGAGAAGATGACTTTCGCCTTCCGGTCGTCTTAGGCAAATGCATGAGGGACAGCGCGACTTTTTCCCGATTCGATGGTGTGCGCGAAACCGGCTTGCACGAGCAAAATTTACGAGAAAGATAGTGCATTTTACTACATGCGCTGCACAAGATAGGTCGCGAGACTCTTTGCTTTCTACGCGATACATCCTGGTTGACGTCATCTAGGGTATTAGCCTATCGGCTGATGGCACCATTCGGATACGGCTCTCTCTGGGTCGAGTATGCGGAACGTCTGCTGCATGTGCGATTCAGTGCCTGGCGGATATTCGGTTACGCGGAACACTCATCCATTCGATAAGCCATATAGTCTTACTGGAATGGCGCTAGATTGACTTTCGCGATAAATGCCGACACGTGCACGCCACTTGTATGGAGCATCGATCTCAGCATCTCGGGGTGCCTCTTTATTGTGCTCGGCTGCTGACCTCGCGCCGCACACATCGTCTTGGCAGCCCTCGTTCACTTTCGCTTACGTCACCGTCCGACGCGCCTTCTACTTTTGGCTGGTCTCGAAAAGCGCGGTGGGTTTTCCGCGCACGTGATCATACTTATTCGAACTTCAGAAGCAGCTGCGTGTGCGACAGAGCTGTGGCATCTTCGTGAATGCGTATGCGCCATATGGAACCGCCCATAGTTTCTGATCTGGTGTGACGCGATTTCGGGATCGCTATACTATCCAGTCGATCGCTTCCGACAGCGTAAATCTACACAATGTAGAACTGCGGGTTTTGCAGCTTAACTGGCACGACTACATTGTTTACAAACTCATTAGTGTTGACAAGCATCGTATACACTATCGTTAGCACCAAAAGGGCGCTAGAATTTGGGCAAAGGACGCGATTTGTGGAGTGATCTCTTTTTACAGCCACGATCTCTGTACATGGCTAGGAGGTGGGAAAATGTGGCGGTCCATGAGTGCGCGGATACCGTAATGAAGAATCACTGCCATAGTACGCTACCTCGTGGGGTCTCCGCGCTTGCACTATAGTTCCTCTTAAGGTTTTGTCAGCCTATATAGCTGAGGATATGATACCCGCCGCAGCATGAATTGCTGCCCACAAACTCCTTTATTGGTTCTCAATATCCTTTAAGCTAGCGTCACCAAACGCAAAGTTTGAACCACACATCTCAAATGTGGTGATATGGAAGTCAAAAGCTACAACCGAAGATATGTCCCAGCTCGTGGTAAAGACCGGGGCCGCAAGTTTAAACTTCCCTCGTTAACCATCTGTGATCGGGAGGGGATTTTTTTTTTCTTCTTGCTTATATCGGTGGTTAATGTACGAGGGGTCTCTCTGGATATAGCCTCGTTTTCGTCAGAATGAAGGTTTTGACTCGCGGTGATGGCGGATGTCTTCCGGGTATACAGCTAAGAGTGAAACCACAAGTATTCAGAAAATTAACGCGAGTGCTCTGTATCTACGGCGTTTATCGAAATTCGTACAGCACTGTTCATACCTAGGGCGCTGCCGATTTGTCGACCCGCTGAACGTTGCTCGTTGCTACAATCCGGTATAAGTCTGCTATGCCGAAAATCGTACGCAACTTCTCGCGATCTCGTCGGGAGTTTCTCAGTTTCTTATTCCGCGCCCCGTGCACGCGCGCTTCAATGTGTCACTCGGGGCTGCAGGAACGTGTCGACCGCTTTTGGCAGCGAGTTTTTTTATCGTTAACGACCTTTCCTTGGCGGGTGAGCTTTTAAAGCGTGTATGTTTGATGGATCAGAAGAACCAGGCCTATCAGGCGTGCGGCACTCTTACGCCGTTTTCCGTCTGATATACCGATAGTTTCGCCATATTTGCGGCACATTAATGGAAGAATGATCAACAGCTCTAGCAACAGCGCAAAGTAACCAAGCACGACCGTTCAATGTCGCGACAGTATTTTTTATTTTTTTTTCTTCGCGCGGCGAACTCTCATGCATGGTGTCGGTCGCCCCGGAAATTTGGTTTCGTGTTGCCTTCCTTATCAAACTTTTTTTGCGCGCTGTTCGTGAACGAGGCGAAATATGGCAACGACCTCCGATTGCACGGGCCTCGGCTTTCACGCAATATATACAAGCGAAAAAACGAAGGCGTCGCGTCGATTGCCCATCGACACATCGGTTTGTGATCGTCGATAAGCACTTGGCGGCTTCTCAGGGATTCCGGTTACACGGTTACGTAAAATAGCAGTAAAGTAATCATACACGTTGCCTTGACGCGGGCGTTCGCGGACGTGGCATTGGTCGAAGAGGTAATATCGACGCTGGTGGCACCGCCGAAAGTTCTACACGCCGATCGTGCCCCCGCAGAAAGGCAGCCTCCGCTCCATCTTTGTGAGGATCCTTATCTACTCGGGTTTTCTTTTCTTTTTTTTTTTTTTTGCACCCCCGTAATGATAATTGTCCGAAGGCAGCAGTCGAGCTGCTTCCACGAAGCCTATGCAGGGTCATTCAAGATGAAGATAGCGCCCGTATCCGGTAATGGATTACGGAAAGGCTGTGCAGAGTAGCGTTCATAAGCGCGGGCGGCAAGGACATTTTCGATCCAAGATATGGGCTCCAAGGGCCGATAGTATCGTCTTCCGCGGCGGGTTACTAACTTTTTCTCTTTGGAGAACGATACGGGCGGCTTGCTGTTACCAGAAATAAGCTTTCTTCTCGCAGTGGTCGTTCGTCTGTGTGATATACCTAATCTGTAGCGTGATAAAAGTGTACACGGTAAACAAAGTACCGTGCGTTGACGTCATATAGTTCTTTATCTATGCATATGTCGTATGCAGAGGCCATAACTGTTCAACTTCTGCGTAATATATACGAGACTCCTTGAATCTGAGCCGACGCGTCCTTCGTGGTTCCCTTGCTTTATCGATCCACAGTCCTGTATACCTGCGATTGGCTCAAGGTTTGGTATAATAATATTATTTAATAATAATATCTGGAGTTTAACGTCCCAAAACCACGATCAATGTTTGGTATCGCAGCTGATTGACGAAAGCTATAACTTTTGTGTGATTGAACGATGTTAACTAGTGATGTAGAACTGTGTTTTGGTTAGGTTTTGGATAGCTAGGTTTTGGTTAGTCATGGTTCGTGATACTATAACAGGCTGTAATATTTATGCGGGTGACTGGAAAAGAGTGTCGATCATTTGAATTCCACTTTACGTCGCTTTTTAATTTCTCAACATACCGTAATTACATTAAAGCTAAAAAAAAAATGGACGCCGCCAGTGAGCATATGCGAAGCGTTAATTTGGCTGCACGATTTAATTCCAACAAGAAGAGTTTGTGATTGACTGTGACTGTGATTGACCCTTGACTGTGATTGTGTTCGTGCGCATTGCCTGGGATGTAATTTTTTTTAGACTTCAACTGCTGCGAAATTGCTTTGGCGGTGGATTTTTTTTTTTTTTTTGTCATCGCGCTTCACAGTGTTGTTAGTACGGTCTATAATAAATAATCTTATTGCGATCGTATAATTCCGCGTGACGGATCATTACGAGCGTCAAGCACCTTGCTCGAGAACGCGAGCTTACTCAGCTTAGATTTCGAGATCAGTACACACTAGAAATTAACATTTATTTGAAGCCAACAAAGTCTCGTCGAGTCGGCTTGTCGGACTGCATTCACGCAAACGTTATAGCGTTACCATTCCAGTGTCAAGTCGAGTTGCGTCGCCCAAATCTATTGACAAAAGAAGTACAGTAATCACTTATTGAAACGCGAACCTTTAGAGCTAAGCAATGCACATACGTTCGTTTTCAGCGTCTATACAGTTCGTGTCATATCGGCCCAATTTTGACTCGTACACATCAGTGTCAGCGTTGCCTCTAAAGCGGCCAGATTTGCAGTGACAGGACGCAGTTATCACGAGCTCATTGCAGTCGTTGTACTAAAGAAGAAAACGATGTCTCGTTTCTGTCCGTCAGTACTGTACGTAAACATGCGGTCGGGTCGGTCTGGTTCAGCTCTACTTCCAGCTCGACCCGCTCGCGTCGAGTTCAGGCAAACGAAGCTGCTATTGGTTGTATTGGCTGACCAACGCAACCGAAAGCACTGTACACTGGTGGCAGTAGGTAAGTCCATTACGATCACAATTAATGTTATTCAGGATGCTACTGTGTACACTGCAGTCGACACTTCAATGTACACTGCAGTCGACACTTCAATGTACACGCCGAGTTATGCAGCGACAGCGAATGAAGTGACTGCAATAATAACCTGGCCGTTAAAAAGAAAGAAAGAAAAAGCTGACTTCATCTGCACAATGCTGTGTCGTTTTAGGGACGACTATCTCAAGTAAATAAAGATAAGTGACCCGAGACAAATCAGTTTTGCTGGCCATGATTCGGCTGCAGCGTGGGACATCAGAATTTGCGCGGCAATCACCATTACGAATATTCTTGAACGAAAACAAACATATTAATTAATAGCTTAATTACGGATTTCAGAGCGTACATTGCAGTAGAAAAGTGCTTAGAGCAATACCCCCCCCCCCCCCCCCCCCCACACACACACACTGTTCTGTCTCTCTCTCTTCTATCAACTGTCTGCCCTTCACCAACTTGGAGAAATATGGGATCAGCGTATAAGCGGCAAAGTGCCGTGCTGTTCTAAATATATATATATATATATATTTGGTACGCTCAACGCGAGGAAACATCATCTAGGGCAACAGATCGTTGGACGTTGCGAACAGGTGGTGCGAGGTGCTTGTTTTTTTTTTTTTATAGTCCAGCGAAATGCTACACGCCTTGAGTACATAACCCGTAAAGTGAGATATAAAAAAAAACTATTTATCGTTTTTTAATACTGGTCACATAGCGAAAACTGATGTTAACCACGAAGCTAATCAAGCTTGGGCAGTGTGCAGGTTAACGTTTTCTCACAAATTTTCGCCAGTATATTAATGCTCGAGGCAGCTGGACGCAAAGGGGAGGAAAAAAAAATCTGTTTGTAAACCCTGTGTACCCGTTAGTTTTTCAGGCCGTGTTTTGTTTCGCCACAACTGTGCAACAGCATGCGTAAAAGCGGCCTCGCGCCATGTAAAGAGAACGCAGCCGGTGACGCTGTCTGCGATATGATACCCCGCATTGGGAACGAAAGGGAAGAACGCTCCTCTGTGTAATTTTGATAGGGCTCGCTTTGAATAAGAGCACGGTACGTGCTTGTTCGTGGCACTATATGCGCATCAGAGGTATTGCTGATCGCGTTGATCCATCGCATGCACGCACACTTTAACCTCCGAGTGAGGAGAACATCATCTTTTCTACTATATAGTGTCGTTCGTCTTTCAATGGTTTACAACCCCCTGTTTGTATACGCATCCGGCTCCTTCCACACGCACGTCGTGGGCCAGGGGCGTAGCCAGAATTTTTTTTTTCTTTTTTTTTTGGGGGGGGGGTCAACCATTCTTTATGTATGTTCGTGCGTGCGTTTGTATGTGTGCGTGTATACATACGCAAGCAAAATTCGAAATTTTCGGGGGGGGGGGGGGTTGAATCACCCCATCCCCACCCCCCACCCCCGGCTACGCCCCTGCCCTGGGCTTGCACTCGTTGGTAGCAGCAATCGCGCGGCTGCCTGCTATGCAGCTGCGTCATCAGACAGCTGCGGGCTTGAGCAACGCTTTTATTTCACCCCAATAGTACCGCCACGTTCTACCAGCCTACGCCGTGCTAGTTATCGCTGTCTCGTTGCATGGTTCCGAACAATGGGTGGCGAAGACGCCGCACCGGCGCAAAAACGTGACGCGACTTGAAATTATGCTCGGCAGGTGACCCGAAGGTCGCGGGATCGAATCCCGGCCGCGGCAGTCGCATTTCGATGGAGGCGAAATGCTATAGAGGCCCGTGTGCTTCGATTTTGGTGAGGGATAATTAATCATTGTCATCAGCAACAGAATTAACAAACAGGCAGGAGGCCCGTGTGCTTAGATTTAGGTGCACGTTAAAGAACCCTATAGGTGGTCGAAATTTCGGGCGTTCTCCACTACAGTGTCTCTCATAATCACGTCGTGATTTTGGGACGTACAACTCCAGCAATTATTAATATTATTACTACTTGAAATTACGTGCGTCGTTGAGCCTCCAGGAATTGAAATTTTCGAGCGTAGCTCCGGCTAAAGCAGAGGTGCTCGCGGCATTTTGCGCCATATTAGTTCCGGATGCACATTCAAAGTTTGGTGCGAGCTTCGTATTACTCTTTCTCTTTTTTCTTTTTTGTTTTTTGCACGTAAGGCTCTCGCCGCCTCAATTGTCTCGCCCCGACGCTGGGCGCCGCTACGATTTCAATCCGTCGGAACCGCGTTCATATAATCAACGCGGTCAGGTCAGGTTGCGTATAAGCTTGATTTCTGACTCGATCCGCGCGGATCGTGTTCACGTGAATGCGGCTGTAACGAACAACAGCGTGATGTGGCACTCTTTGCCTATCGTAAAGCGGTGGTCGGCACGCAGCTTTTAAAAACATTTTAGCCGTGCTAGTGCTCATTGTGTGTGGTAACGTGCTGAGATTACTATATATATATATGTACTGGCTAATACTACAGGTTTTGCAGATAAAAATATCGACTTGCTGACCACGACGGAACGGTATTTCCATACTTGCCGTACGGTAAACCGGCCCTACTAAAAGACCCTAATACAGCAGAGCCAGTCGTCTACAGTCGGATACAACTTTAGAAGTCCGCGGCATTGCCTCCTCAAAGGTGGATGCATACAAGCCTGCACCAATGTATGGGTGCGCACTGCAGACTGACGTCATGAGCCGGACGGCCGGTGACTCCGCGCTCGGAGAACATCGGCGCGTGCATGAGCGGGACTATTTGTTTAGTCGCGGAAGCGATCGGCTGGGTGCGGCCTCTCCGTACTTCTTAAGTTGTACCCGAAAAAAAAAAAAACTGTCTGACAACACTGCGCCAAGTTTGGCTGAAATGTGTGAGAGGCCTGAGATAATGCGAGAAAGTGCGCTTTCGCGCTGAGAGGGGGTTTAGTGGCGGAGGGTCTTGCGTTGTTTCCGCGCTTGACCTCGAGACGGAATCTGCTACCCTTGACGTCATCGCGGCGGCCGCTGACGTCATTGCCGCGGCAACAAGCGGGAAAACGCCCGACAACGAGGTGAATTTAAATTACCTAGAAGGCGAGCAGAGGATTAAGCGGTAGCGGCTCCTGGTCTGGCGTTACCAAAAGCGTTTTCCTATATACGCGTGGAGTGCACGCTCTCCGTGTCACGTCTGCGGGCGGCATTTGGCAGGGAGCCGTCGGCAAGTGACACGATTGCGACACGTGCATGATATGCTCACTGTTATTATTATTTTTTTTGCGTGTAATACTGCGGAAAAATGTTCCAAGAAGGAAAGAGTGTGCCGAGAGAAACTCGAAGAAAAGCACGGAAAGAGATCGGAGTTGTACGTGATGTTGATGGTGACATGCGCGTATCTATGGCGATATCCGAATCCTGATCCCCTTCTCCCTACCCTCCCGCGTCTTTTAAAATCCAACTGGGATTATTTCCCACGGGGTCAATGGATCTCAATGAAATTCGCGTACGTTCCGTTGCTCATTTCCGACATTTATGCAAAGCAACAGGCTTGTGAGATGCGCCGATTTCACACGAGTTTCGTTCGCTACTTCGGACCAGCCACTTGGCTTCGTACATTTATTGACCGCATTGTTTGGGAAGTCTACGCGTGCACGCGCAAAGCATGCTGGGAATGAAAAGCAGATGACAGGGAATTCAGCGGACAGTTTGCGAGGAGTATGCGACGTTCGTGAACGAGTGCGCGGCGCTAAAAGTTACTGTCGCTGGAATTTGCGGTCTGCGTTACGGTATGCGATTGGTAGCAAGGCATGTTCCACTGTTCGCTGTCAACCCTTTTTCATTCAGTACAATGCAAGCACAAAAAGCCGCCAGAGTGCACTATCAACGTCGGTACGTTCTCGTCTTCGAAGGCTGTAAGTCTCACTCGCCGGCACTTCCCTAAATTAACGGAAACTGCGTAAATTGAAATGCTTAATTGCACGTATTGTTATGCAAACGAATTTTAGAAGCCCCGAGATGCACTGTTTGCCCCCCCCCCCTCTCCTATAGTAAAAGGAGGGCGCCAAGTCTGCTCCCATAGCTGTACTCACTTCTGTCGCGTCATTGTTTAAGGTGCAGGGTAGTGGCCTTGCAGGGTTATATAGCGAATTGAGTTTGCAGGGATAACTTTTTTTGTTGACGATAATGGCGGCCGAGGAACCCTGATGTTGCGATCCAAGAACTGTGTCCTTCCCGCCTTTATCCCCGGAAAGCCGGGGACCAAAAACACGTCATGGCATCCTTCTCATTTTTGCGTCCATTGCAAAGCTTGTGTTCCTTCGGGTGCGGGGCTCTGCGGAGCAACTTCGTTCCCCCTAATGGAGAACCCTGCGCCCGCCTGTGGCTGTCGCTGTTTGACAGCTCCGAAGACGTGGTCCCACAGGGTTTGCCCGAAAAGCAATGCCAGCGATTACAGTGTGCGTGAAGCGCGCTAGAACCGGTTGAGATTTGGCGGAGGAGGAAGTTTTACCTCACGCACGCGCGATCGCTCAGTCGTCTGCGTCCATTTGGAGAGTAAGTACGGGCCTTTCCGTGCGAGTCGTTTTCATTTCCCGTGCTAGCCGTGATGCAGCGCTCGTCGGAACAAAGGATTGCCGTCAAGCTTTTAGTGGAACTCGGGCAAGTCCACTGTGGAAACATTCCCTATGATAAAGGCTGCCTTTGGTGATAATTGTTTGCCGGAACTGTCCAAGTCTTCCGTGAAAGGACGTCATTTCGGGACAGTTCACAAACTCAAAAAACAGGCTTGCATTTAGGCTATAAAGGATATTCCAGAGGAGGCCTACCGGGACGCCTTCGATGCTTGGAAATCTTGCTGGAAGCGATGCATCGATGCAGGAGGAGCCTATTTTGAGACATTTTTGACGTGTTGTACCGTTCTAATTAATAACTTTAAGATTGATTCATTGGTATTAGTTTTCGGTCACGCCCTGTATGATATGGATCGGTAACAAGTCTTCGGCGTCTGCCAGCTCTTCGCTTTCGCCGTTTTCGTTATCTGCAATGGCCAGACCTGCATGCATTGCGCGCCCTCCGATCTCGTACATTCTAATACTTCACATGTAGGAGCAACTGGGTTTGGTTTTTGCGCTTTATGTCTTATATGAAACGATTTCGAAATTCCACTGGCGGAATCGTTCCGGGAACATAGAATTGCTATTACATTGGCATGGCCAAAAAAATCGCCGTATTTGGGCAAGTTTGTGGGCGCAGCGCCAGGGCACGACACGTGATACAAGTCCTTCGTCGCAGCTGTCATTGGAACGCCTACTGAGAGGCGAATAAATTAACGTATAGATGGCAAGGATCCGTGCAAACGTCGCCATAATAAATCGCCATCTCGAAGTCGCCCCTGCTCCCCCCTTAAAGGGACCGACAACTGATTTTTCTCGACCCAGTTTTTTACGGCGCGACAGGAAGCTCACCCTTCGTAGCGTTTGTAGCTGCAGTGGTTTATCCGAAGAGCACGTAGTTATTTTATAAGTAGTATTTTTCGATCTGAAAGGCTCCAAACACGCATGGAGGCTTACTCCAGCAACGCTGAGAATTGATAGCGATGCCGCTAGCTCTTGTGAAAGATGTCGTTGTTCTGCTTTTGCAGGAGTTACTGTAACTATGCTTAACCAACAATTTTTGAGCTTTCCAACCATTTTTGAAAATAGCAAGCTGTTACAATGAGATGTGTGGCTTTATACACCTTCCCGGTATTTGTACAGCGTTGTGTGCGCCTGCGCCCAAGGTTGCCTGCGCCTGTGTCATGAATGGCTTGTCCCGGCGTCTTTACTCTCTCGATACACGAGCCAAGCAAAGTAATCGAAACGTAACTGTGCATATGCAGGGCCGCACCGAGTAGCAGCGCGCGTCGTTTCTGAGACGAGGTGTAGGTAGCAAAACTATGTCCCTCCGAAATCTTAGCGACCTGGAAACTACGTACACGGTTGCACGAGCACGCTGAAAAGTTGCTCAAGACGCGCTGACGAGCATGGGATCATTACGTCACGCGAAGGCAGCGCCCCTTTAATGCATATTACTAACGCAGGCCTATATGTACATTATTATGGAGTAATACCTTTCAATATAAAGAAACGAACAATATTTCAATACTAACAAAAGAATCGTCGACCGCGTACAGCAATCAACGGTCACGTGACCGTCTTCATCGGATCATTCATGTTTTTGCCGCCAGAGGCGCCACAGGTCATTTTTCGCGACTTTCAATTAAGAAATAAAAATATAAATACATCTCTCACGAAAAAAAACAGGGTTGGTTTGAGTCAGTGCAACGGACAATCTTTACATCACTGGAGTCAACTCATTTCATATTCTGGGCAGTTGTCGGTCCCTTTAAGAAAAAACTGGAATCCGCGCTTGGATAGTAATGAGTTCCACTCTGTCATCGATCGCTGGAGGTCTGAATGTTGACATTAGTTCTATCTAATACAGGCTATATAATGATTGTGTTTGTTACGTGAGGCTCGAGCGGTATGTTTCCCTAAGTGATCGTGTGTGTGTATAGGATCCTATATAGGTTGTCAAAGAAAGAACGAAAAGCATGCAGTTTTCCTTCCTGCTGGTTCATGTTCGGCCGACTATAACGTGGACGTCTGCGATGCGGTATTATAGCTCAGGCGTGCTGAAACTATAGATATATATATATAATAGCCGATTCGTCTGTTTGGCGCATCAGCATTAACTTTCGTGCGGTTACGGCGCCGAAAAACAGGAAAAAAAAAGCGTCGCCAGAGTAAGTTATACGTTTCGCTACTTGATTTCCTCGATTGACGGTAAACACAATACGAGCGCATTAGGAAAGCCTTTGCGCGAGCGTCGCGCTTCTTTGGGCTCGGCATAAAGTCCTTCTATGTATCGGCAGCGAGAGTCATTCGTTCAGCTCAATCGACTCGACTCCTCGCGTGCGTTTGGCTCGCTGGTCGAATGAAGGCCACGTCGATTCTCTCATTGATGGTGAGCGCACAAAATGAAGGAAAACGCATGAATGCGCTTCGATGCATGTGTCTGTTCCGCTTTGCTAGGCCTCGAACCCCTCCCCCGCTCCGTAGGAACGATATACCACGAGGAAAAAATGTTCCCGATGAGGAAATCTCTGTATTTGTGACAGTTTTTCCGCGCGCTAAATTGTACGTGACGCACACACACCCACACGCTCTCTCTCTCCTTATCATAAATACATAATTGTTGGCGTTTTACGTCCCAACGCCACGGTACGATTATGGGGGACGCCGTAGTGGAGGAATCCGGGAATTTTGACCATCTGGTGTTCTGTTACGTTCACCTAAATTAAGTACACTGGCCTCTAGCATTTAGTCTCCATCGAAACGCGGCCGCCGCGGCAGGGATTCGATCCCGCGACCTTTAGGTCAGCATTCGAGCACCATAACCATTTGACCACCGCGACGGGTTGCATGCATACACACATACACACACACACACGTACACTGTCGTCCTTTATGAAAGGGAACACGCGAGCGCGCGGCCTGCGCGCTGCGGCAGCTGCGTACAGCACCATCAACCGAGAGCTGAAGAAAGCACGTCCGCTTTTGGCGGCATCGCCCGCTGCGCGACCGAAGCGGGAGCGTAATCTAGCAGCGCTTGTCCACCGGCCATGACTCGTTATTTTGTTTGCCAATAGATGACGTCAGAAGCGGGTGCGCTTTCTTTCGCTGTCGGTTGATGGCACTGTAGGCAGCCGTAGCAGAGCACACGCCGCGCGCTCGCGTGTTCCCTTTCATAAAGGACGACAGTGTACATGCATACATGCATACATACATACATACGTACATACATACATGCATGCATACATGCATACATACATGCATACATGCATACATACATGCATACATACATACATACATACATACATACATACATACATACATGAACGCGAGCCACCATGCTGGTCTAGTGGTTATATATGATGCTCGACTACTGACACGAAGATCGCGGGTTCGAATCCCTGCCGCGGCGGCCTCGTTTCGATGGAGGGTAAATGCTAGAGGCCCGTGTACTTAGCTTTAGGTGCGCGTTAAAGAACACCAGATGGTCTAAATTTCCGGAGCCCTCCACTACGGCGTCCACCATAGTCATATCGTGGTTTTGGGGCGTAAAACCCCAACAATTTATAATAATAATAATAATAATAATAATAATAATAATAATTTATACATTCATGAACGCACTGAATTTCTAAGCACTTGCCCGATTCACAGCCCGCGTCAAAAACTAACGGGGTGCAAGGTCTGGTAGGGACCCTGGTGTATATAATCATTGAAGTGTTCTTACCTTAAAGGTGTCAGTGAAAAATATGTGGCAAGCGAATCATGATGTCAGGCACATGATTATACAATAGAAGTGACCGGCCAGAGGCCAACAGCGCTTACGAATTTTGCCAACAATTCCGCCGGCGAATACTTCCGCATAGAATGTACATTTGCTGCCCTTAGACGCGATCGAAACTGCGTTGCTCTATTTTACTAACTGTATATATATATGTATCAAAAAGAGATGGGCAGGGCATGTACACTCTTCTCTTGACTCCTTTCGGGTAGTCCTGACTTGTCACGTATGTGACTCTCTGTAAAGAGGCACGTCAACTGTCTTTCTGGGTCATTATACTCTCTCGGGAGAGTCGTGTGACCCACAATAGTGTTAACGTGCCTCTTTTAAAGGCCAACTCCGGCGATTTTTCGAGGTCGATGGATCTCAATGAAATTCGCTGGGTACGTTCATTTGCACGTTTCCGTCATTTATGCCAAATTACAGGCTTGAGACATGCACAGATTGTTTGCAAATGAATTTTAAGGATTGTCTGCAAACGCCCTCCTGGCTTCCCACAATTATCGGCAACATTGCGTCTGTGACGTCAATGTTGGGAAGGCGGCGGAAGTGACGCAGCGGAGGGCACCGCTAACTTCGGCGCTTCGGCCGCTACAGCGAGCGTCTGCTGTGCACAAGGCGACAGACAGCGTTGGTTTGGCCGGCGCTTCGCTGGTCGTCCCGGCTGTCACAGTTTTCATACTCCGCGCCGGCGTGACCGGCATGCCTTGCCCGACTTCCGGTTCGTTCGTAACAACGTCTACGTCATACGTAGACAGTACACTCGGTTGGGTTTCGGTGTTGCGCTTTTTTGCTTATTTAAAATTATTCTCCAATTTGCCGAGTATTTCTGCTATCGGGCCCGTAACAGGAGCGTCTCAGGAACATAAAAGCACCATTACTTTGACATGGCCAAAAAATCGCCGGAGTTTGCCTTTAAAGAGAGTCTGGCAAGTCAGGACTACCCGAAAGGAGTCAAGGGACTTTTTTTTTGTTTTTTCTGTAGAGTGTATAGCGAGAATGCAAGCGCGCGAATGAGAAGCAGAAAGTTAGGCGGGCAGATGGGATTAAGAAGTTCGCGGGGATAATGTGACCACAGCAAGCACACGACCGGGTTAATTGGTGAAACACGGGAAAGGCCTTTGCCCTGGCGCAGTCCGTAGGATGATGGTGATGATTATATACGTATAGACGAAACCTGTAAGCGGGAGCAGAGGGTTTTCGGTCCCGAAGCCTGCGTTCCCTAGATAGTTTTACGCGGGCTGTACGTGTATCAAGATCCGGCAGCATCTGAATTTGTCGATTTTGTTCGCTTCTTGCATGTTTACGAGAACATCGCCGCGCGTGTGTCTCCTCGAGGCAAGGCGTCAGCCAGTTTCTCATTACACACCTTTAAAGGGATACTTAAGAGCAAAACGATTTTTCTCGCATTAGTAAAGTAGTCTTCCACGATACCAAAATTACCACGCTTTCTGCGCGAAGACGCTTAATAAGCGAGAAAACGCTCAAAAAGAAAATACAGGTGGCGACGCCACCTTAGAATTCCCGCACCATTTGCCGTGACGTCACATATTTTTGACGGCGCCTGCTTGGGCCTACGTAGTTCCTAATCGGTTAAATCGAAGTACATTGTCCTCTGAGGGGGCCAGAGACTTGACATAACGAGTTTGTGGAAATTTCGTCGAGCCAGTGGCGCCAAAATACGTTAAATGCTCTTTGAAGTCTTTTACGTCACGAATGACAAAGTTCGGCGCGAAATTTAAAAATGAAACTTTGAACTTGGTTTCCTCCTCTAATAATAAACCTATGGTGGTGAAATAAGCGACACAACAGTTCTCCGAGCACACTTTATCAATCTAAACCAATTCATTGTTTCTCTTTAGTGTCCCTTTAAATATATATATAATTGAAGGGAAGGCATGACAGGTCCGGGTGTTTGCTATATTGAACGAACGTGCAGATAGCACATTTTGAAAAGGCCTTTACTGAAATGCCTTTACTAAAGGCACTTTTCCTTTTCAAAATGTGCTATCTGCAAGTTCATTCATTATATATGTATATATACACACAAGCATATAACGTAATTTCAAGATTCCCATGAAATGTTTATTTCTGTAATCTGGTTCTTCAGAAGCAAGTACCATGATACAAGGCAGTAGCTGAGGTGATGGAGCAGTTCTGTACGCGCGAGTGTCAACACACACACACACACACACACACGCACACGCACACGCACACACGCACACGCACACGCACACACACACACACACACACACACACACACACACACACACACACACACACACACACACACACACACACACACACACAGCGCGCACCGTGCTTATTGAACTTGAGTGTTTCCCGTAAGCGCCGATGTATACCTGCATCGTCGTCGCCCGATACCGAATGCGCCGTGCGTGCATGTTGGGGGTCACTAAAGGTCGTCGACTCGAGTATATACAGTGGCTGTCTCTGCGACAGTTCGGGTTTCATTGATCGAAGTGCTGTGGGATGTACGAGGGGCTCGCAATCGCTAATGGGTGCGACTGGGCTGACTGACGGACGTCGAGGTGGGCGCCCTCGCGATGTCAGTGCCCGTCTGAGGTGTAAGAGAGCGGCAACTGCAAAGACGAAGAGGTCAGGCGAAAGGATCCGTGTAAACATCACCACCTCGAATTCCCCCCCCCCCCCCCCCCCCCCGCTTCCCGGAAGGGGGTGACTTCGAAAGGTTTTCAGTGTTCAGATTATGTTCTTTATTTCTTCACTCATTTTCTGGGACTACTGAGCCGCACTCCTCTAATGGGCTACAGAATATTGTTGCGCCCGCTCTATGCAGACAACGAAGATGATGTGCGCTCTGACATTCTCGCGGGACGAGACTTTGACCGAGGAAGAAGACGTGCTTTTGTTTCTACGTTCTTGCCTATGCTGCTGCATAAAACGGGCTGTTTGCTCTTCTGCTAAATGTCGTGGTTGTCCGTACCGCGACAATATAGTGCCACTTTTCCTAGCTGTGCTCACTCACCACCTCACGAACGATTTTCACTGACCTTCCAGCAGTGGCGTAGGCAGAAATTTATTTCGGCGGGGCACGTCCTTTATTCGAAGTGGGGACCCCACAGGCAAGTGTGGTCGAGTATCATTTTGTGCTCTGCATGTGCCATGACAAATATTTCGGGAGGGGCACGTGCCAAGTGTGCTGCCCCCTGGCTACGCCACTGTCTTCCACTTGCGTGGATTACTAGTGTCACCGACTCGCGGCCTTGCCTTCGTTTTTTTTTTCTCTCTCTCTCTCACTTTGTAGACCCCGTTTCGTTCTGCTATGGCGGATGATTCATCCGTCGCGGAGAGCATATGCTGAAAGAGATAGCTTCTCGAAACTCGCAGCTTTATTTCGTTTTGGTGTCGTTACAATGTTGGTATAGCATCTACGGCAAGCGATGTCGTTTGCGTTGTATTAATGTGCACGTTTGCTTTTCGCATGCCTCTATCTATAACTTCTTCGCGCAAAAGCTAGAATAACCGTATTATAGGATAATAGGCGTACCGCTTATCCTGTAATTTTGAGACATACATGCAGGACGTACGTTGCTTTAAAAGCCCCCCCCCCCTTTTTTTTTTGTTTGTTTAATAGCGATGCACGAGGATTAGCCAGGGAAACCCGTAATGCGCTGTCGTTGTCGACTCATTACGCCGACGGGCCCGCGCTTTCGCTCTTCACAGACGTAATCTTCCTTCTCACTGCAGACGGTCTTCCGAAAACTCGTTTCTTTATCTCACTTTCGTAAAGTGTCAAGGGGGCGCGTGCGTGGCTGCGTTTTGGGACGCTGCCCCCGGTAATCTCTTAAAGGAGAGAGTGACTCGCACGCACCTCCTGCTATAAACATGTATCTCGGTCGTTGTGGCGCGAGATGAATACACGCTCGCACCCTCGCCATCTCTCTCCCTTGCATCTGTACTCGTCGCCATCCAGGAAGGATCGAACTTGCCCTCCATATAACCCACCTCCCCCTCCCTCAGCGACCCGAGATGGGATGCACGCTCCGCCGCTCTCCAGAGACGTTTCGTTCTCCGACCTCGCCGCCCGTGGACCCACTCCGAGAACATTGATCTTGGAAGAGCGAGATGAAAGTGCACCGAAGGGCACGCGCACGTTGACATATGGAAAACACGCGCGTTTCGGCGTGCCTTCCCTGTGCTTCAAGGCGCCATTAGACGAGCAGTCCAAACAAGCCCACATCGTCGCTTTTTCTAACTTTTGAGCTCGCATGTCTAAGCCGCGGCCACGCGCCTTGCTCGGCGACGCGAGGACGCCGCCTCGCAGTATCCGCATCGCAGGCTGCTGCTTTGTTTGGCAGCAAGCATCCTCCTCCGCATGCCTCCCGCTCTGGCGATCGTCGCGCTGCCTTCTCGGCACGCGAGCCTCTGACCCACTTCTGTCAGTCGCGTGTCGACGGTCCGTGGCGGCCGCGATCCCTGCGGCAGGGGCGAGGTGGTGGCTCGGTCTCGGACGTGACGGAAGTCGAGTTTATCCAGCAGGTCGAGCGATCGAGCCGGCCTCGCTTTCAAGCTGTATTCACAGCGACGAGATGGATCGCTTCGAGGGAGTTCCGTACAGGAAGAGTTGGCCGAGTTGTATGGGCAACGAATCGTACCACTGGCAGCCTCTCGCCAACGGTGGCTTCCTTTTAAAGAGCCTTGTCGTCCGCAGACTAAACCGACAGTCCGTTCCGTTGCGTGGGTTAAGGTGCTCGACTTCTGACCCGAAGGTCGCGGGATCGAATCCCGGCCACGGCGGCCGCATTTTCGATGGAGGCGAAAATGCTAGAAGCCCGTGTGCTTGGATTTAGGTACACGTTAAAGAAGCACAGGTGGTCAAAGTTTCCGGAGCCCTCCACTACGGCGTCCCTCGTAATTATATCGTGGTTTTGGGACGTTAAACCCCAAGACTGATTATATTCCGTTGCGTGAATTCGGCTTTAAAGGGGTCATGAAACGAAAATGAAACTTCCCGGTTGCAATTTTCCCTGATTTAATACGGATGAGACATATCAATTCCAAAATATTTCGGCACAATATCCATTCTGTAATTAATGACACCCATTTGAAATCACAGTTCTTTGGAGATCGCTAGCGACCATGCGCGACCGTCGGCCGCTAAAAGCACTAAAATGTGACGTCAGTGATACGTCATGTTAAGAGAAGTTACAAAGAGAGCGTCCGCTTTATTTTGCTCTGAAGTAATATAATTATAGGATACTAAAAAAGAAAAAGCAGCAGAGCTATTTTGGCGCTCTGAGTTCTAAGCTGTACAATCACAGTGAGTGATCTGCTCGGTTCCGCTTTCAAGTACATCCGGGCTCTTTCACGTGTGTATCCATGCCTTCCCGTCGGTTTGCTAGGCTCGGTCGGTGCAGTCAGTGCAGCGTCGCAAGTTGTGTTCTACTGTGTGTTCTCGGTGGCTTAGTCCTCGCTATGCCAACTGTGTGCGTCGTCAGACAGTGCCGCACAACTTATGAAAGTGCAAACAACGTTCGCTTTCACAAGCTGCCCAGCGAGCCACAGCGCAGAGCAGTGTGGCTTCGAGCTATCAACCGCGATGGCCCCGATGGTCTGGGCTCAGGGAGTGGTTTCGTGTGTTCCGACCGCTTTCTGCCAGAAGACTACCAAACCAACCTCAATGTCCTTCGGAGTCTCGGTTTGGACACAAAAAACGCTCGCCTCAAGCGTGACGCCGTACCGACGCAGAACCTCTTGCTCGACGCACCACCGAAAAAGCTCAGGAGGTGTGAGGTCATGGTCGGGGCTTCCGCTAGCGCAGGTTTTTCCACGTGGTCTCGATACAGGTGCCTCCACGGCGCAGGCTTCTTCACCGTCGTCGCCGCTGCCGCTGTCTTGCTCTGACGATGGCCGGTCTCGCACCCGCATGGGTGCGTCGGCGTACGGCTCAAAGCCTAACAGCCGACTCCGCTCTAGCAGACGACGCTGTAGCTCGGGAAGGTCAGCCATCGCCCGCTGTGTGTCCATGATGTTATGGTGTTGCCGGCACCACAATCTAAACAGTATGATGCTACGAACCACGGTCAACTAAAACTCAAAAACATCGCTGCGTCGCCATGTTTTGTCAACGACAGAGACTTTTCATTGGCTGTCTTAAAATGACGTCAGCTACACAGTTGACTGGAACGTGAGCGGGGAAACCGAAATTGCGCTTTTTTAGTAATTCAGCGAACCCAGACATCAAACGAGTCGATGTATAGTACTAAATGGACGGCCAAGATTCTGAATACACACGTAGTTGAAAATTTTTGGAGGACGTTTCACGACCCCTTTAACTTGCTTTCTATCGGTTGAGGCTGTTGTCATAACACTGAGGTAAAAGTGAGACTTTAGTGGATATTTCTTTGCACGAATGTATTTTTGACTTATTGTATCCACCTATCTTTTCTTTCTTTCTTTCTTTCTTTCTTTCTTTCTTTCTTTCTTTCTTTCTTTCTTTCTTTCTTTCTTTCATTCATTCATTCTTTCTTTCTTTTCTTTTCTTTCATGTACCTTATAGGATGTGCAATATTTTTCTCAATTTAGTAGCAGCTTACGGGACACTCGGGAATAATATGGAGTTTAAGTTGATGTCTTATATATATAAAAAAAAAACAATGACTACCATCTCTAACGTAAGTGTTGTGACAAGAAGTAGCTAACTTCTGGCAATTGTTTTTCTTCTTACCTGCTTTGGCGCAGTTGAAGAACATTTAAATGCTTCTGTAACATTGTTCATGTCATACCGTCTTTAATAGCGCTTTGAGTTCGAAGAAAAACAAAGGGAAGTTCGCGGGCGTCGTAATCGTCTCTGGTCCGCGCGCTTTTCAATAAATTGCCGACAATCGAGCGCGCACCGGCCTGGTACATGTAACGTACACGGAAAGGGATAAACTAAATAAATAAATAAAAAGAACAAGCAGGCTACGAAAGGAAGAGTGGGCGTTGTCTCCCTTCACTTAATTCGTTCCTTCTTTTTTTTTCCACGAAACGCGGTTTTACACGCGACGGTGCCACCGGAGGTTTCCTTTCGCGCCAAAGCCCTTATGTGTTGTATTGCGTGCTAGTATAAATGCCGCGGCTGGTGCGCGATGATGGCCGTCGCATTATGCGAGCGCCTTTTTATTCTGCTTTTCCTCCGCACAGGGCGGGTTCTTCTTGTTCTGTGCGCAACTTTGTGTGGTGCACGTATCTCTCGTTTCTCTCTGGCTGTGGGGTATACGCGTACAGATATCAGCGTGTACGCCTCGGGCCGCTGACCAACGGCGTGACGCAGGGAGCGAAAATAGAACGTATATATAGCTGGCCTAGTTGAGTCATACTTCGCAGGTTTACCAAGCTTAAACGGGAATAAATCGGGCACACACGGTTGCGGGCTAGCGCTTGTATAACGAGTCTGCTTTTTCACGTCCAAGTTGTGAGAATTTTTTTTTTTTTCGTAGAACGTGTCGCTTCCCGTTGTCATCACTGTCGGCCTTTTGTATGCCGGTCTCCTCTTTTGGAGGCGAAACCTCGTCCATTGCGCCTGCACATGGCGTTTTGCTACTGTGGAGAGGTCGTTGGTTCGATTCTCGGACGCGCACTGATGGGGAATGGACGGAATAAAATAACGCTCAGCCACCTTGCTGAACCACAGGTGGTCAAAGTTAATCCACTATACGCGGCGTCTCCCATAGCCACAACGTTGCTTTCTTGCCATAGTGTACTAGAATTCTAGTACACTATACGTCTGATTTTAGCCTTCGTCAATCGGTCAATCAATCAATTGACCACTACGTAAAAATCCAAGTTGGCTTTCGTGCAAGAATATCTTCCAACCTGTAGTCGGTTACAGCGTAAGAATAAATACAAGCTCCGCCCAAAGAACTACAATTCATCTGCGCGAGAGAATCGTGCTAGGTGGTTTCCGTTGTAACCATGTATACTTTTTTTGCCGGTGATGTAAGTACTACGCATATTAATAATTTTAATATTGTCGTCCCTACTTAAAATATTACGTTTCCCCGACAGTGATGCCGGAATCTTTGCTGAAATTTGCCTGGAAGTTCAAGTTTTTCGACCGAAAACCAGCGACACAAACGCGTTTCTGTATGTAAAAATTACCTACCTGAAACACGCGAGAGGCGCTTGACGTCACGGAAATGAGCAAATGCAATTGAATGTCGTATATGTGCGAATTTTCTCTGAAAAACTCTCGTTCGCAGAACGCTTTTGTCGCTCAAAGTGCGTTCACCGAGTACCGCTGAGGCTTTTCGAAAATTACTGCGTGAATGTCACGCCTCATCGTCGGTTCTCTTGAGTACTAAGAGAAAGGGAGAAACGAAAGGCAGGAGAGCCCAGCGTTTAATAAAAAAAAAGTAGCCTGTTTTGCAGCCTGTGATCGAGGCTATTTGGTTGCAAAATATATTTGCTCGCGGGGCCTGCGCTGTAAATTTTCTTTTTTTTCTCCAAGGTGCCGATTGACGAGAGAATATGCGCATGGCCGGTTCTCAGTCTAGCATATCTACGCCGTGACCAGGGCATCACCACGCACTTCACCGCGTTGTACCACGAGGAAGAAAAAAAAGCGGATAAAACGAAGAGAACAAGCCGGCTTCATCAGCCGAGTGCGTGCAACGCGAAACGAACCTTGGAGCAGAGCGCGCAGAAAGTACGTGCCCGCCCGTACCCTCGAGGGGCAGTCACCAGGCCTCGCGCTGTGGCCGGCCCCTTCTAGTTTCCTCGAGGAGGCCCGAAAGACAAAGCAGGAAAGGAATTTAAAGAGCGCCTATCGCAATAACGCCGAAGGTCTCGCGCTCTTCCTTTCCCTGCAGGCCACCTCTCCCCCTTCCCCCTTTTTTTCCACTCCCCTTTCGGCGACCCTGACGTCACTTGTGGCATTAAATCATGTCTACTGCGCGTTGTGTGCCCGCCTTTCACTTTCCCTTCGAGGTGTACAGCTGGAGCAGGAATGCTCCTCTTTTTTTGCTGTCAAGGTATCTCGCATTCTTGAAACGTATTTTCCCGTCACACAAAATTGATCACTGTGCGTGCCTATCGCTTCCAACGACAACTTTTGCGCGTGTAATGGAAACGTATTACGTTATATTCATTTTTTTTTCTGTCGTCACTTTACGTAATAGTGACTAATCTGAGAACTATCCGCAGCATGTAATATCTATCTGGTTATCACAAATGCGGAAAGACAAGGGGGCACACTCACACAGGCCTGTAGATATTAGCCTTTTGATCAAAATAACTTGCAAGCCATGTCGCGCTTCCTTTTGTTTTACGTGTGTAGCCGATTTGTTTTGGTCGAGTGCTATCAACATTGCTGTCAACTGTGACTCCGCGAATTCGAATAGCGTGTGCGTGTGCATGGGCGTCGGCAGGGGGGTGCAAAAGGGGCACCTGCCCCCCTCAAGCCACACCAGCACTTGCCCCCACCCAAGCTACACCAGTACTCTCCCTCCACCAGCCGCCATGCAACATTGCTTTGCACCCCCCAAGACAAAATCCTGCCGACGCAACTGTGCGTGTGTGTAATAGCTTGTGCGTTCCCGTATCCCTCCCTATAGTCGGTACTGAATGCTTAGAACCCGCTTAGCCTTTACTTTACAACCCTCTTAATCGCCATTACGCCACGCTTAATTGCTATTAGCGCTTTGCTGATGCACCGTGCGTGCAGCGACGTTGAATATAACAAAAAAGCGCAACTAGAAGAAAAAAACACAAGAGTAAGCGAGCTGGCCAATTCGCGCGTGTTTACGTTGTGGCTCGCCGCAAGCAGGCCTATGCGCGCAACAATCTAATGAGCTTGATTGCAAGGCGGCATCTTCTCCGATTGGCGCCTCTTGGGCATTGCATATAAATGTGTGCAGCGCGCGCGCCCCGTTTCAAGGACTGGGCCTTGAACGCAGCCGTCGTGCGTAACGAGGCGAATCTCTCCTCGCGCGTTTTGTCACCACTTGCTGCTGCTGCTTCGCGAACGCCTCTCGCGCAATACGTTGTGTTCGGTGTACCTCACTGTTGTTTGTTGCGTACATCGTGTGCTGCCCGTGAAGGTAAAGGCGGCGGGGTGCATCCGCGTCAGCACGCGTCGCCTCTGGTGTAGTCGCGCGCTCTCTCTGTTGATTGGGCGGCGACGGAAATTACGTTCAATAGGGCGTCCCTGTATAGTGGCTTAACAATGCCTGACAAAGTGAACGAGTTTTGTCTGCTACCAAAATCTACTTCGCACTATTTATTGTGCTACTGTGCCGTGGGATCACCTAAATGAATCAAGGAATAAAATATTACGAACTTGAAGGTAATAAACAGCAATAATAAAAAAAAGAGGGACCATGTTTTTAGCGTTGTTACGTTTTAAGATTTCTTAATGTGTACAAACCGGTCCCGCTCGATTCTGCGAATGTGTGGGTTCAGCCTCCCGCTAGTGACCCCCCGGGGTTCTTTGTCGTGCGCCTAAATGTGAACCCGACACGAACGTGTTCGCTTCGGCCTTATCTAATCCGCGACTTGACGTTCAGTAACAGCACCCTAAGTGGCCCCTGAGCCATCGTGGCGGGTTCCTAATGGGATCACAAAGAGGATCATAGGTTCACAATGATATGGGGCGACGGGGGTTGTTTCTACGGTGGCATGTCTTAACTGATGACGTCAGCGTACACGCCGGTCAAGATAGATTCCAGACCGTTCTGTTCTTTACGCGCAGACCGGGTGGGAGAACAAAAATTGCAAGAGAAACAAAATGTTTTTAGGGGCGAAGCTCCTTAAGGCGGCACCCGTTCGTCCCTCGTAGTCGTAGTCGTAGTCGTAGTGCGTAACCAGTCTTACGCTTTGACCTCCAAGGTGGTGCCGGTGGGAGATTTTTCCTGTGCGTTGTTGAGCAATAAAAAATTCGCAGCGTTAGCTAAAAGCCGACTTCTTCTGTCTCTCATTCCCATTAGCAGCCATTCTTTACCTCCAAGGTAGTGCCTGGTGAGATTTCTCCTGTGCGTGATTAAACAATAAAAATTTTGTTCAAAACGCCGTTGATTGATGAAATAAACCAACGAAAGACGCCAGATGTTTTGTAAAAGCAAAACGAAAGAACGCCAGATGTTTCTAAAGCAAATCGAAAAGACGCCAGCTGCTTAACGAAAGACGCCAGATGTTTTCTAAAGCAATGGTTTTCTAAACAATGAAAATTCACAGCGTACATGTAAAATTAAAGTAAGCTGCAAGTCGTCATTACTCATCGAACCTTTAGTATAAACGCGCCCGATCTCACGTCGGTGATGATGTACTGGGCAGAATTCACGGAAGATCCACGGTTTACCGATGAACCTCCGCAGCTTCGCCCACTCATCATCATTCACTCCGTGGATATCATGTGATTTTTAGCAGTGAGTGAAGACTTGTTATTAAATGCCGATGTGTTCAGTATATGAGGAAAGAGATGGAGTATGTCTCTAGAATGGTAGTAATAGAACCCTGAACCTGAGAACCAGCGTCCAGTGAACGCGAGACATCCTGTAGCCACCATCCTATCCTCGCAGTGCGCGCCCGAGAATGTGAACCTGCAGCCTGGCGAGTTGCGGCAACGAGTTGTTGATCGGCTCGCTATCGATATTCGTAGCGACACGCTTCTGTGTACTACGTGACCTTGCTTCTTCTCCACTGTGCCCTTGGCAACGCCAAGCTGTGCGCACCACAGCGTTGTCAATGGCGCGCAGCTTGCAGGTAAGGCGTGTCGCGTTATTAAAGAGACGAGGGTTGCAAATGGTGAAGGTGGTAAGCTCTCCGTTGCGTTTCAATCATCTTTTTTAGCCGACGCTTCCACTTGTCCTATGCGTCTTGGGAACGGCGCGCTTTCTCTCCTCTCGTGCAGCGGGAGTGGGTCGCGAAACCTGTCACTCACGTCGGTGACATCGGTGCTGGCGCGTGGCCAACATTACGCAGTGCACGCGCTGTATTTCCCACATGTTTATTTTTCTCTCGTCTCTTGAGGTTGGACAGAAATGAAAGGGGAGGGGGGGGGGGGGATCGTATATAAGCGAAGATTGTGTATCGTGGAACTTTCGTGAAGAATTAACTTATGCCTCACACATTGACGCATTACTTGTACCTCTGCCGCGTCTTATTATTATTATTATTATTATTATTATTATTATTATTATTATTATTATTATTATTATTATTATTATTATTATTGTTATTATTTTGTCGTCGTCGTTATTGTCGTTTAGCTCTTATTGCTTGCTGTGCCTGCCAGCACTGAGCGGCGTCTAAGTAATTTCGTGTGTGTGTGTGTGTGTGTGTGTGTGTGTGTGTGTGTGTGTGTGTGTGTGTGTGTGTGTGTGTGTGTGTGTGTGTGTGTGTGTGTGTGTGTGTGTGTGTGTGTTAGCACTCTCCGCATCGCTATCTACGTAAGTTTGGCTGTAAGATGACAATTATTCGCTTCATGTGGTTGTTGTGGAAGACGAAAATCAAGCCCCTCCATCGGCTCTTAAGTTCAACGATAATGTCCCGCATGAAAGACTCCGTATATAAATATCGGCAAAGAAATTCGTTATAGCAGGGCCTATCGGGTGTCGCAGTTTCTGGCTTTTCAAGGACACGAACGACAAGATTCATCTTGATCTCTGACTAAACTGCGGGTGCCCAAGGATTTCCATCGCTGTCGTTTCTGGCCGTGTCTTTTCGCCGGTTCCTGCTCGTAGCGCCCCTTAATAGTGTGTCTTGCCTGTCTGTCGGCCTCGTGACGCACACTGCCTGCGCTGTCCGCATGGAACGTGATCGATCGTTGTGTCGCGCTTCTATGCCACACTTGCGGCAGTCTTCGGTCGGCTGCACCAGCGACGTTCGAGTAGTGTCCTCCCGATTGCGTGCTTGTCCCGTATACGCTCGTGCTCGGCGCGCGTCTTCCAAGAGAGTGGGCCCGCCTTGCCACGGTTCGTTGCGCGCGTGTGCATGTGCCTGTCCATTGCCTACGAGTTTCGCGCGACCCTGCTAGTGTGAATACCGGGGGGAAAGCCAAACCGACCGCGACGACCAATATATATGCAACGTGGTGTAGCCGCGCACGCGATGCAGTGCATACATATTGTCGAGTGTCTTTTTCTCGTGAGCTTTCGCTGATACGAAGCTACTGGGACCTTTAGCGGGTGTTTGTTGACGGGAGGGACATGTGACATTGCTTCGCGGTGCCACATGTGTGACAGTCCACGGTTTTGTTTGAAAGGCGTCAACATCCTCGCCGCAATACTATACTCACATTGCGTGTGTTCAGAGCGCAGTAACCAGAAAGAGCGTATTGATTGTGGCTGCGTTGGGTCTAAAGACTCATTCACACCTGCGACTACCACCGGTCGCGCGACCATTTGCGACTGGCAATCACCAAACGGCTCTACGCGACCGATGTTCACACCTGCGTGCGACCTGTACCCGTCGCCACAGAGAATTCGTCTGCTTGCATTGCAATTGCCCCGTAAAATAAGCTAACGTCCATTTCCTGCACATCTGATTGGTTCAGTAGTTTGCGAGTGCAGTCGTGCGACTGAGCCAAAGCAGTCAGTGGCCGCTTTGCGACCAAAGCGGCCGTTTTGGACCGCTTGCGACCAGTCGCTTTGCGACTAACTTGGTCGCGCGACCGGTGCTAGTCGCATGTGTGAACGAGCCTTAAAAAACGTTCGATTTCGCGCTGCATATCCTGATAACTTTCGCGCGCAATCTTTCCGCGCTAAACTTTGGCAGAGAGAATCCGTTATATGGGGAGGTCGGCGTTCCCTCCGTTAAGACATTATGCGTATGCCCACAGCTCCACCCACCGGACGAGGTCGCAGAGCGCACCACGCTTAGCACCGGGAAGCTCCCCACCTCGAGTCATCACCAACGTAATGATGTGCGTGTGGCCTGTGTAGAGTATACGCCTTTCGCTCATGAAATCATTTGACCGAAACTGCGTAAGCCCACTTACGCGACAATGAGAGGCGGTTGAGCGAAATGAGCGCAGTTGAATTCCGTGTCAAGGAGGTAGAAAAAATCGGACATGTTTCGCAAGGCGCGTCGTCACCAAGTGCTCCAATGTTATATACACTACTTTTCTTTTTGTGAATTGTCGGGCAACGTTGCTGCAGAAGACTCGCCACTTGCAGTATAGCATAACTGGCGGTCTGTTATCGTTACGTAACAGCGCGGTTGCACTAGTAATGCTCTCATATATGTTATATTTACTTCTGGCACCTGTACTGGGCTGCTTTAGTTTTGCGCTATTCGTATGATATAATTAGTCGCAGAGGTTACGGAGGGAGCGGGGGCATGGGTGCGCACCCCTTCCCCCCCAACCTAACTGGGGTGGGTGCTTCGCTTTTTTTGGCTGCATAATTTAGCAGCCCCAGTCATAGGTCAGGATGCTTTGCCTACTGCATATGTGCCATGCCTAAATAAATTTCCAAAATTTCACCACAACAATGACGGGTTTATTTTCTGTGCCTTTCTCAGTGCGCAGTTTAGATCAGCTTCCGCCCCCCCCCTTCCTCACAGCGAGAGGCGTCGTGCCGGGGGCCGCATAATACAGGTCCTGCGGGCCGCCGGTTGCCGACCCCTGGTTTAGACTATTAATTCAGAATTAGCGTCATGTGCTATGTAGATGCTGTTGAAATGAATAGATTATGTAGTCGCTTGCGCTGTTTCTGAAGTCAATTAACATGATAACGTTTTCTTACACGATGCTTAAAAATAAAAAATAAAAAGCAAGGGGGGAGGGAAGCGAAGGGATAATAAATAATTAGAAAAGATTACGGTTCCCCCTGCCCCCACCGATTGAGAAATCCTAGCTAGCTTCGCGGCCGACGCCCCTCGAGTACGTGATGTGGTGTGGGGCCACTGTCTCGCTGGTCTGCGGAGCTACTGATGAATGTTCTCGCTCTACTAGTCGACCATCGTTACACGCGATGAATGTGTGCACAAAGTTCAGCACTTATTAGATTCGGTTTCAAATACCGGTATTCGCGTACAGCAACTACATTGACCGTTGCTTCCATCCCCTCACTGCCTCCTCCTCCCCAGAGAAACCGATGGGTTTTGTTGACGTTTTGGTTACATGAAACACGCCTCCAGCAACGCATTGCTGGCGTACACCTCGAGCATTCCGATGCCCTCCTCCTGCGGCGGTCATTCCGCGAAGCGTTCGACCTTTCTCGATCGTTACTTGTTCTCCCGGGCGGCTGAGACGCGTGTTCGAGTGTACTACCTGGGGGCCTCATTCGACTAGCGGGAGAAGCAAGGGAACGGCAAGAGTGAAAACTAGCTCCTGCTCGGCAAACTGGTTTTCTTTTTTTCTTTTCGTTTTTTCTCTCCTGCCGGAAGGAAAAGGCGAAATCCGCGCGCGCGTCCTACTCGCCGCCGTCGTCTCCCGCTCTCCTCGCCTCGGGCGCGTTGGTTTGCCTGGCGCGCTGTTTTTTTCACCGCCGCTCTGATGGGGGGCACGCCGGTGTGCGCGTCCGCCCAGCGCCTACCTAGTTGAGGAAGCGCCGCAATGCCAGCCAGTGTTTCCTCTACTGTCGCCACCGCCGCTAGCACTTTGTACGCCGGCAACGAGCCTAACGTTGCTGCGAACTACAGTACAGAGAGAACGCGGATAGGCTATACTTGAAATAAATATGGTCATTGTAATGTGGAACCACTGGAGATATTTGCGGATATGTGCTGATGTTGGGCGCTTCTGATCGCTGGCGTTGCATCCAATTCATACATTTTTCACGAAATCTCTTTTTTTTTCAGATTTTTTTTCTTTCGCCCTTGATGATTTATCTACAGAGCTCAGTTACAAAAAAACAGTATGGTTGTCAGTGTAGGTGAAAAGTTGTAGAATATTTAAGGAATGCTATGCACTTTAATAAAGGAAAAGCACCCTTGATATTGCAGACTTGTAGTAGTGAGAATACTTACGCAACATTTGGAGTTTCATTGGACCATTACATAGAGAATAAAGCCATTAACCAGCACATCTGAATAGTGGCAGTGCAGATATACAGCAGTAGCTGTTGTATAGATAGACAGCAAGAGCAATCTAAAAAAATTAACCATGCATTTGGTGATCAACGTGGCCTTTGCAGTGGCACTTTTGTACAGGGCTTAAAGCCAGGGGGCCCGGCCCAGCTCCCCCTTCATTTTCACTCACTGCCTGAGGTTCTCAGTGCAGTGAGTGAACTGATGTTTTGCATTGCAGCTAGACTTATTTGGTTTGAGTTCGCATATGTTCATCCTTTGACATCCCAAGTTATTTTTGAAAAATTGTTTTCAAAATGCCCTCTCTTTAGTTCTTGATTGGATCGGCACATTGAGTAAACACGCGAAATACACTGAATGATATATTTCTTTGTGTAACAATCATAAGCATTATTTCAGTTCTAGAGACATTTGGCTTCACTACACTGTGATCGTACCAAACACAACTTAATTTCTCTGGCCTATGAGAGTTGCGACGAAACTATCACCTAGAATAACACTTCACACACATGCATACGCACGTATATATATATATATATACAGGGTGTCCCAGCTATCTTTAGCCAAGGCTTTAAAAATGCAATATTAGAGGCAGGCGAGTGAAATCACTTGCAAATTACTGAAGGTCACCTTGCGCACTACAGACAATTTTTTGTTTGGTAATTAACTAATTTGTTAATTAAGATCATTTAATTAAATTGCAAGATATTGACTGTAGGCAAGAAATGCGGCTTGCAAAGTTCGAGGGCGTCTTCAGAAACCCCAAATCCATTATTTGCGATAAAGAAAGTCTCACGTATACCATTTTTTCCAAGCTGCAAAGAAAGCCCGCGAAATACAAAAAGAACCACGTGACTAGCGCATTCGCCCGCCGCGAGAATGCTGCCCTCAGCCGTGGTTTGAGAGAACGAAATCAGCTGCGGCCGCGACTCGGCGGCTCCGTTGCAGCGGTAGGCCGATAAGTTGACGGTGGTTCCTTGGCCCGCGCTCGCTACAACTTGCACCGTCACGCGCGCCTACTGGCTGGCAACGGGCCAAGAAACCACCGTTAACTTATCGGCCTACCGCCGCAACGGATCTGGCGAGTCGCGGCCGCAGCTGATTTCGTTCTCTCAAACCACGGCTGAGGGCAGCATTCTCGCGGCGGGCGAATGCGCTAGTCACGTGGTTCTTTTTGTATTTCGCGGGCTTTCTTTGCAGCTTGGAAAAAATGGTATATGTGAGACTTTCTTTATCTCAAATAATGGATTTGGGGTTTCTGAAGACGCTCTCGAACTTTGCAAGCCGCATTTCTTGCCTACAGTCAATATTTAGCAATTTAATGAAATAATCCTAATTAACAAATTAGCTAATTACCAAACAAAAAATTGTGTGCAGTGCGCAAGGTGACTGTCAGTAATTTGCAAGTGATTTCACTCGCCTGCCTCTAATATTGTATTTTTAAACCCTTGGCTAAAGATAGCTGGGACACCCGGTATATATATATATATATATATATAAAGGAAAGAAGTGTTAATTTCACGGGCTCGTTTTCTTTGTTATACACAATATTAATGAGGGCCTCCCCTCCAATGAAGGGAGACTTTAAGCCCTGCTTTTGTACCCGTAAAAATCTAACCACTGGCTATGAATGGTAAAAGAGGCGAAAAAAGTTATTCTTTTAAAATAGCAGCATATGCAACATACAGTGTGAGTAGCTCAGTTAGCTGACCGAGTCAACGTAAATTGAAGTGCAAAAAGGAATTGACGGAACGGAACGCCTTTTGTATGCAATTTACATGCAAAAGAGTCTTAGAATATTGTGCAGTTTTCACTATTGTTGTGTGCCACATGCAGCTTGTGGCACAAAACAAGAGTCAAGGAGTAACGTGTGTTTCCAATGATTCCTCATGCAGGGGCCTGATTCGCATCACTAAGACGAGCTTATACTTCAAATCATGCCTCAAGGCCAATCGGACGGTGCCTATGGTGTTTCAGTCTGTGGTCAACAAGAACATGGACAAGGTGTGCTTCATCATGGAGCACAACCGATGGACATTCAAGCAGGTGAGCATCACTGAATCATGTTTCATCATCTTACTTTACATTGTGCCAATAATTTAAATGCAGCCTATTGAAAAAAGCAACGTACGATAAAACTGCTTTCTTTTCCCCATTACTTTGCAATATTGAGTACAAAGAACTCAATCAAGCCGAAGGTAATCTTGTTACTCTAAGAATCTGCATATATTCATACAATCAGTGAAAGGCCATTTGTCATTTGAATGTAGATGTAGGTTGAATTGAATGTAGGTCAAGGTTCAGTTCAGTATAATTTGCCTAGCTACATACACAGGCCAGTGGTCTAAACTTCAGTCACCAGGTGTACGAGTTTTTATATAAACAAACTATCGATAGTGAAATCGGTAGTACCATCGTTAATATTACTAGTGATATCACTGCCATGCGTGTTTATTGCTTTGTTTTGATGTATTCGGGTTTCACCCACAAAGACTCTTAGCAATGTTTGATGCAGACCGCACCGTAATGTTTGAGAAGCTTCAAGATTCTTTGAGATCATTCTGTTAAGATTACACGCAAACGCAAATAGTCAAGAATAGTCAAGTTTATTCGAGAGCTTACACAAACATCAGTGATAACGCTGGAAGGTTCGATGACTGATGTATAAAAGACGACACGTTCTACCGATGATCAGATTAAACGACGGCCAATGACTGTTCTCGCCGCTCTCAGGGCGCAGCATGTATCACTTGTATTTTGAGTTTTGATTTTCTGGGCACAAATTCGCCCAAATAAAGAGCTCTGTATTTCCCAGTCTTACTGCAGCATTCTTCACCGTCACAGCTCGTGACAATACTATCAATAGTGGTGTGAATAATGATGCTGTTGCTGGCTGGCCATATTGCCAAAATATTTGCGATAGCCTACTATCAGCTTCGCTTAATTTATGAGCGATTTTTGGCAAGAGAAATAAATTAGTTCCGCACTCAAAATGGCGGAATATGTCCATCAATAAATTCTTATCCAAAAGCAACCAGTTACACCTTACAGTTAACAAACTTAGTTCTTGATATATTTTTCATTTTAAAATCATAAAACGCAATATAAATTTGGAGCCACGCAGTTCCACGACATATAATGGCTTCCTTTCCACTAGATCTGGACAGTATGCCTTTATGATCGTGTGTCAGCAAAGCACTCTGGTGAACAACACAAGCATGTCCAACTTTCTTGCCCTTCAGCCTGCTCCTCCGGCTCCACTATGTACCACGCGCGCGGGGAACCAAGTTTATTCTGCAATGAGTTCATGTTGTTGATTTTATGATTTTATGCTATCGATAGTATCATCGAATGCACTATCGATAGCGCTATCGATATTATTTTTTACCATCGATATTATCGATAGTACCATCAATAGTTCTGCATCACTAATAGGTTGTGAACTTGTAGCAATGCCTTTTCAAATGCTCTTCCTTTTCACTCTTTTTGCACTTTATTTATAGTTAGAGCAGCGCTTTGCCAGTGTTACCATTGGCATCAGAAGGCTGTGAACATTGCACAATAAGAGTGGTATAAAATCAAGTGGAAGGTACTGCTACAACACTGCAGCCCTGGGTGCATTTCATGTGTATACAACCTCAACGCTTTAATGAATCTGCTGTGTCATGTTGCAGTAGTACTCACCAGAGTAAACAATAGCTAAATGTGCTGCATAGGTAGGTATATTGTGACTATTCATGCTTTGCAAATATTCACTTGGCTTGTTTTTGGCACTGTATACAGCCCCTTTGGAACACAAGCAGTGAAATAACAGAACCTTGAAGTTAAGCAGTTTCAGAACGTCCTGAAAGTGCAGCGTGACCAACTACATTAAGTTAACCGCAATTTTGCTTTATTGCCAGCTGGTTGCACTGATTTTCTAGTGGCGTAGATGTTGCGCTGTGACAGATCACGTCTTTGGTGGTTTGTCATTGCAGGAATTTGACAGATATCTAAAAATTTTCTAAAGCATTGAGTGACTGTTATTGCTTGTTTGCAGGTGGATGACTTCACGAACCGGGTGGCTAACTGCTTTCTGCAGCAGGGACTGAGGCCAGGCGATGAAGTGGCAGTGTTTATGGACTCTCGGCCCGAGTTTGTCATGCTTTGGCTAGGCATGTCCAAAGTGGGCATTGTGGCTGCCTTGGTCAACACCAACCTCAAGTCTGATCCACTGCTGCACTCCCTCACCTGCATCAATGCCAAGGCCATTGTCTTTGGCAAGGAACAGGCCAATGGTGCGAATGAGCTTGCTGCCATGCCTTCAATCAAGTTGAAGTTGAAGTTTATTCAAAATATATACATTTGTTATATACATTAGTTTTGCATTGTGATTGAACAATCAGACGTCCCAAAGTAAGAACTGTCAGGGGGACCTCCTAACATAAATTAAACAGAGGATTAGTTTATCGGTCAGCAAACAGTGGCGAAATTGTAGCAAAATATAGAAAGAAGTGTGCGAAAACAGTAGGGCAACATAAGTAATGATGACAATTTGCTTCAAAGAAATCAAAAGAAAACAATAAAGTCACAAATCGTTTAACGATTCAATTTTAAGACGTTTACAAAATGAGTGCATTGTGCATGATTTCAACTCAAAAGGTTGCTTGTTCCACAGTGTTACACATGAAAATCTTGTCGTCATTCGACCATAGTTTGTACGTACTTTAGGTAAAAGTAGATTACGGTTAGTTGAAAACCTTGTGTTGTTAGTATGTACAAGAGTGACATCAGAAAAACTAGAAATGTATAATTCATGATTTAAAACACGAAACATGATTATTAGAATTTTGTGGCTAACAAGTTTACGCAGAGGCAAAATATTCAAGCTGTGAAAAATGGAAGTGGAAGATTTTAGGATGGCTTGGGAATTAGGCAGGCACTTGGTGGCCCTGCTGGCTCTCATTTAGCTGCTTGTGTTGCTTTTATGTTTTGTAAACTGCTCGACTACGTTTATTTAGCATAGTTCATTAGCAATATGGTATGTAGTTGTAAAACTACACTATGCATCATCATTAACCCTAAGTTTGCTGCAGTACAAAGGCCTGTCCAAAAGGTCTCTCATAACACAAGTTTCCAAGCCCATGCACACTCTCCAGTTGTTTGTCATGCTACACAGTGTTACCCTAATGTACCACTCATTGCATTGTTGGCACAGGTCCACTTTTTTCTTCCACAGAACCATAGTATAAAGCTACAAACGTCTAGACTGAAAGCTTCATGTAGTGTAAAAATTGGCGGCGCTAAGATTGTAATGCACTTGTGCATTCCAATCTTAGCACTTGTGTTGCGCCTGTGTTGCACACTTGCAACACAGGTGCATCCAAGTGTTTTGTCCCCATATGAGTGTCGTCAATTTTTATGTTGTGTGCCCAATTCAACTTAATGCTTGGCAGTTGAAGAAAAATTCATCTTGCTGTGGGGATCGGACCTGAGACCTAGCACCTTTTCAGGATTGTCGCTCTGTCACCTGAACTAACCAGTAGGCTAGTAGAGCATAGCATGAGGCTGAATTAATGAACAACTTCAAGCGCAGGGTCACTGAATATGGCAGATCAGCTCTGCAGAATTCGGCAAGATGGAGGAAAGTTCATGAAAGAGAGCTGGGCGGACGAATGGCATTTCCCTTTCATGAACATTGCTCCAGCATGTGGGATTCCTCAGAACTGATTTGGCATAGACTGTTCTTTGCGCTACACATTTCTTAGCGTTCTTTCAAGTTCTCATAGTATTAGCATCCATGTTCTGAAGTCATTGGTCAGAACAGGCAAAATGTACTGATTGCATACTCTTCACCATCGTAACTATACACTACCATAAGCTGCACAAAAATTGTCATTCACTGTGATAAAAATAGTGTTATAGCTATATAATGGGCATGTTGACATATTGTGTGTAGTCATATTTGTGTCTAGCAAGGCACAAAGGTAATGCAAGGTACATAGGCATATGTTGCCATCACCCTCCTCCCCTGCCTTTTGGACTCTCTGCTTCATTTGGATGGGGAGAGCTGGATATGTATTAATAGTGCTGTATGCTTCTTTAAGAAATGTGCTTGTTGGTATGTTTTTTTTTTCCTGTTGTATTACTAACTGAAACACACTGCTACTTGAAATGGGTGGTGAAGTGCGCTTTCGTTTACAGTGGCTCCACCCTTCTGGGAACATCGATTCACGGAAAGGTGGAAACTGCGTTCTAGTCTAGATATTTTAAGGCAAGACATATTTGCTTGTGTAATACTCTGGTAGGTTTGCACAGTTTCACTAGGCATTGCACGTGCCGCCACATAACAGATGTGCTTTCCAGTATGCCCATTACATATACTATATTCAGTTTCTCTGCTATGACTTGCTTCGTTCCAGAAGTGTGCTTCTTCCACCTTTCCATGAATCGATGTTCCCAGAAAGGTGGAACCACTGTAAACGAAAGTGCACTTCACCCATTTCAAGCAGCAGTGTGTTTCAGTTAGTAATACAACAGGAAAAAAAAAACATACCAACGAGCACATTTCCTAAAGAAGCATACAGCACATTAATGTATATCCAGCTCTCCCCTGCTCCTGGAAAATTCCCTGCTTTCACTGTAGTACTGCATACTTATAGCACAACCATACGTATGGTAGCTCATGACCGTATTGGCTCTAATTTAAACCAGCATTTTTCTCCATTTCTAGAACCCTTGAACCACTGAAGGATTCTCAGCATTAGATTCTCTTCACAAAAAGCAACATGCTCTTTTTTAGCTTCGCAGAAGACTTCTTAGTGGCATTTTCTAGAATTGTAGAGTGCTGAATTGTTTGCCAATACAATATTCATTGATAACCCTAAAGCTGTATCCACCAGTGCATTACAATTAGAGGTTGTGGATTGTGTATCACGTGATGATACGCCACCCATTTCAGCTGCTCTCACTCAGTCCTCGTGAAGCAATTTTCGATTTGGCATGCAAATTCACTGAATTTGTTAACTGATTCATGATGTGGTTGAAAGTCACATTATTTCTATGATTCCTGGCAAGGAAATAGCAAGGCACTGATGACAGAATGCCTTAGTCTGACAGAAACTCTGCGATTCAGTCTAAACTGGTTATTAAATCAATCAAAATATGGGAAGCAAGCTTGCAACTCAAGTGATAAGCTTGATAGCTATGAGTCAACACGTGCTGCATTTCAACACACTTACGCTGTAGTGCATGCTTTGAGAGATAAGAGCAGGGGTAAGCTGTGAATGTTGTCTACTTGTCTCTGCCCTATGACTGCTTGACCCAGTGTACATCATGCGACTGATTTGTTCGTGATCTGTTCTGCGAATCCAGCTTAAGAGTATGGGCATGTTGGGAACCTCGATGGCGACTTCATGTTGTTATTTTTTTGCGCAGCCATGAAGGATGTGGCCCCTTCCCTCATGGAGAAGGGCGATTATCAGTACTATGTGTACGGAGCCTGTGACACTCAGCCTCTGCCAGCAGTTGATCTGGAAGAACTCATCAAGAACAGCTCATCAGTTCCCGCAGACATTGACTACAAAGGCAGCATTCATGGTAGGTTGCAAGCAGAAAGTATGCACCGATCGTGATTAGCCTGTTTTGCACTGGCATTGCATAGGCAGTTTTTTTTTGTTTTTCTCTGCAATACCATAGCTATTTTTTCAAATCAGTTGTATTCGCTTCACTTGTCTTCAATCCTTCAGCTACATTATTTGTTAATTGTTAAAGGGGCCCTGTAACACTTTTTGGACGTGAGTATTCAGAAAACATTGCTGATCTGTAGTCAAGGTCCTTGTGAACGTGCAAGCCAAAAATTATCCCGCAGCATGTAGCATGGAATTGGTTTCGTGTCAGAATCGGATAAAAAATGCTTGCTTTCTCCTGTGCACTGTCATCACCAACTACACAGCAAGTGGCAGTAAGCGGGCCCAACAGGTATCAGGTGTTTTTTAATTGTGAGGACATTCTCAGTAATACTAGTACTGCTAGTATTATTGCTAATCTTTAGTTACATTCGATACGTTCATCTGCTGCAAACATCTTATCATGTGGTAATTTACACAGCATGACAACCTGCGTCAGAAGATAGCTGACACAGGTCTGCTCATCTGTTGCATCTGGCTCTATGTGCTAAAACTTCACTATAGGTTGATGTTAAACGTCAATTTAATTATTGCACTTTATTGCATTAGCAACGTTTGTAATGTGGCAGGTAATCTACGTAAGAGAAAGTGAATTGGTAAAAAAGTTGTTTGTATCTCTTTCATTCTCTCTAGATAAGCTTGTGTACATTTACACATCTGGAACCACTGGTCTTCCCAAGGCTGCTATCATCAAGCACAGCAGGTGAGTGCGCACTGCATTATTGGTTCTGCCGTGACAGCTTGTGTATTTACCACCTATTCTATGCCTAAGATGGCACTTGTACCAAATGGATCATACAGACTTGCTGTTAAATTCACACCAGCAAGTCCGTATTCGGTGCTTTCTGCATTCATTGCTTTAAAATTGTGTCAGTAATATCAGATACATGACTACGATGTGTTAATAAGTATTTGTGTCCTTGTAATAATTATCTCATGTACAAAAGTCATATAGTGTATTAATTATCCCACATGTACAAAAGTCATAGTAAGACTAATCTAGCTATATTTCGCTCTGTGGATATAGCAACTGCGAAAAATTTACACTGAACTAAACAAGTTTTTATGTGTTTACATGCTCTAAAGTGACTTATTTATATATGCAGTGTATACGCACTGGGCAAAACTTGCTCGCATTGCATGACTGCTTTCAACCTTCTGACCCACTGTAGCAAGTATGATCACTTGTACTTATTCAGTAGCAGATTACTTATTCACCTTCAATTTTTTTATGGTTGCTGGACTGAAATACCTGCTATAGAATAGCTTGACACTACGTGCAGATGATGCTTTTAGCCAGATGATGCGAATGGATTGTGCAGCATCGAATAAGGTTGCAGTGCCAGCAGTTCAAGTACCATTCTGTAGTGAGTAACAAGCGCATAAGCACTCATACATAAGCAATGTCAGATGTTTTGTTTTTGAGCGATGATTGCAGCAGGGAAACATTGACAAGAAAACAGCACTAACAACAGCACTTGTGTGTGCGCCTACCTCTGACCTCACTGTTGTTAGTGCTGTTTTGACCAGGTGTATGTGCATTCAAACTGGAGATTACCTATGCACCACTGAACATTTTGTCTCATGGGAAAACACTTGTGTTTCATAGAGGTGCTGAGCTACCATGGCCCTTTAAATGTACATTTGGACGCCACTTGTCGTATTGTTGCTCGCTGGGCTGCCTTGGACTGCTTTTCACCCACGCCAGTTTTGCTTTAGCGCGAACAGTTGAGCGTTTTGCTTATCCCATGGAATCTGATGTCAAGGTTCTCCTGCGTTCACTGCATTATGCACCTCTTGTATTTGCTCCGCTGTTGTAGGCTTTGACTGCGGGCCCAGACATGTAAATTTTCCTGTGGATGCAGGTATCTGTCAATGGTGTCCGCTTCGAAGTACATGATGCCCATCAAGTCCGACGACATCCTGTACACTGCCCTGCCACTGTACCACACGGCAGGCGGTATCCTTGCTGTGGGGCAGGCTCTTCTTTTTGGAAACACAGTTGCCATCCGATCCAAGTTCTCTGCTTCCCGCTTCTGGGATGACTGCATCAAATACGACTGCACTGTAAGGAGAGAACTGTCCTCTGCCTTATTTGAACTAGTCACATCAAAAGTTGTTGAACACTGATACTCTGTGTACCCGAGTTGTTGCACGATTATGTTCTAACATGGTCAGCTGCCATTCGTGGGAGCTTTACCGTAAAATGCCAAGCAAGCCCCCCTCTTCCTTTTTCGGGAGATCGGAAATAAGCGCCAATTACTAAGCAAGCGCCCCCCCCCCTCCCCTGCGGCCACTTTCTTTTTTTTAAGACGAGCATCGCTTGTGCAAAAAAACCACAAGACTGAGTACACTGGATGCGTATCTAATGTTGTTTATGAAATTCCGTTGTCATGTGGCCGGTCGTATATTGGTCAAACCAATATACGGCCGAAGTTCTAATTTCATTCGAAACATGAATGGGCATTTTTATTTTTGTGGCTTGCCCACCGCCATCTTGAATTTCGGTCTGGGACTGAGCAAGTGATCCCCTTCCAAACCTGGTTGGATTATCCTTCACCTTAAGCGGGGTGGGGGCTTGCTCGGCATTTTACGGTAGTTCTGTTAATCACTTCTAGCCAGTTGTTTTGTAAGATGTAGATTTGTAACTCTGTAAAATGTGCCAGAATACTTGAGCGAGAGAAGTCAGAGTCTTTGTTCCAGACATGCGCACACAAATACATGGCTGAGGAGAACAAAAAAAAGCTGCTTAGTCGTGGCTTGACAGTACTACCTTCCCCACGTATACATCAATACTATGGTACGCACAGAACAGAAACAGCACAGAGTAATGATATTACACAAAAAACTGGAAAAACTAGAAAAAACATGAGGGTGCACCATAAAATGATCAATGCAACAAATACAATATAATCTCCAGATACATTCAGTACAAGCAGCACGCACGCACACACACAAATTATATATATATATATATTTACATGGTAGTGTCGGGGCAATGCTCACTTAACAAAATAATTATAAGTTTTCAAGAGAATTATAAGAAATTTCACAGTAATATAAGCCAAACTTGTTTAGTAGAGAAGGCAAGGTATAGTTTAGAGTTTGAAAACCGTAGTTGGTAAGTGGGTTTAGGTCTAGGTTTGTGTATCATTGCTAGTTCTGCATAAACAACGTTCATGTGTCACTATAGCTTCTGTTTGGAGAATGAAGTTCTCAGGGGGAGTTTTCACTTTAGGTGAACACTCTATGAAAACTATACTCCCTCTATCCATTCACGCAAACAAATTCCAAACTACGCTTCTAATATACAGACTGCTATAGAAGCTTCCATACAATGTGAGACATCGTGCTTTATAAAGCAGCCTATATGCAGTGATAAAAGATAAGTTCATTTTTAGTACTTCAAGTAGCTCGTCATTTTTCATAGATGTATTTTACAATTTTGCAGCTGGTAGACTGGAGCAAGGTGTGGGAGCGGGTTAGTTGAGTTGTGGGAGCGCTTGTCCTCGTCGTTTCCTTGTCTGCTGTGTACTTTTTTTGCACTGAACTTTTAACGTTAAGGTAGACTGGAAATGTCATGGATTGTGCAATAAATGTATTCTCCTGTGAAAAAAAAAAGGTATTTTCAGCCACAGTTGAAGGGCTTACAGGAAAAATGTGAACTGCGTCCACCTAACTGTTGGATTACACCATGCAGAATCTGAATGGCAAAAAAAAAAAATGGTAAAAAATGGTCTAAGGTTACTCTGCCAGTTCTTCTAAGCAGATTAAGAGCATGGTCACCTTTTAAAACTTGCTGTGGTGTTTTTTTCTTTTCTTGCCTTGTTGTTTGAGATACATTATTTTTTGAAATTCTGTCAAGAACTTTCTTTAAAACAAAGATGTGGCTCGACTGCTGTACAGATGAAATTAATCTGCACTGCTACCAAACTGAATGTGCGTCTTGGTCTTCTTTTGGCTTGACTTGGCATGACTCTCGTGTTTGTAATGCCTACCTTGTTGCCTACCTTGTTTTTTTCAGGTGACACAGTACATTGGTGAGATCTGCCGTTACCTGCTGGCTCAGCCGGTGCGTCCACAAGAACGGCAACACAAGATTCGCATGATGTTTGGAAACGGCCTACGACCCCAAATCTGGAGTCAGTTCCAGGAGCGCTTTGGCATCAGGGACATTCGTGAGCTCTATGGATCCACAGAGGGAAATGCACATGTCTGTGAGTACCAAGCAATACCAGATTTGTGGGGAGAATCTCTGGGGTGATGGACAAGCATTACTAGTACTGCGCCTTTACCGAAAGAGCACTTGACATCTTGCAGATTACTCTTATATTGCGCGCTTGCAAAAGGTGGAATTCTGCAAGAAGCGATATTAACTTGAAAGTTGAATGTATAGTTAAAAAGGCCAGTAAACCCCTAGGTCCAAAATTTGTGATGAAGAGATAACTCTGCGCTTGTATGATGTGAACACGCTGCCGCAGAAATTTTGCAAGAAGCATGGTAATAAGGAAGCTGCAGAGGATAAATAATCCTTTCATGACTGCTTAGGCTGGTTTCCTCTTCTTGCTCGGCCTCCCTATAACTTCTTCACCGTGGAGTAGGGTAGGCGTAGCCAGTCATTGCGACTAAGCCCACTTTGCCAACATAACATGATGGCGGCGATTTACATCATTGGTGCATAGCCAACGACTGAGCAAGGCTTTCTCCACTTGTTGGTCGTGTCAGTTACACACAGGCTGTGCGGTGACGAAGTGCAGTGTGAGGCACTGACGATGTAAACAAATATGCGACTCACAACAGCTGCGCAGCCAAAACTGCATCACTGCAGGCTCAAGGTGCACTTTCGTGATGCGGGGGGGCATTTGATGAGCTCTGTGCTGCGTAACATTCTCCATGGGAAACATTGTTTCACTTACTGGGCGAAGAGGACTAGTCAGGCGCAGGAAAGTGGGTGTGGGAGTTGTTTTTTGAAATAGTGTTTGCAGCATGCAGTGCTGTGATATTTGCATAATAATAATAATTGTTGGGGTTTTACATCCCAAAACCGCGATACGATTATGAGGGACGCCGTAGTGGAGGGCCCCGGAACTTTCGACCACCTGGGGTTCTTTAATGTGCACCTAAATATAAGTGCATGTGCCTTAAGCATTTTCGCCTCCACCGAAAATGCGGCGGGCGCCGTCGGGATTTGATCCCACGACCTTTAGGTCTGCAGTCGAGCACCATAACCACTAATAGTTTGCAAAATGTGATCACTGCAGCCTTTTGTGCAAATGAGCGAGCTTGTTTGGGAGACATCATAAAAAGTCGGGGCCTGTTTACTGGCCGTTTAAACTTTGCATTTCGCAATTTTTATTATTTTTATATATACTAGCAAAAATTAAGGGATGAAGGCTTTTAAAAAATATGGCTTGTATCCTTCAAGACACACACACCCCTTTACCAGGTGCGCACAAATGAGCACCTCGTAAGTAAACAAATATTGAAGAGCCACTGCAGTTTATGTGGTTATCTCATTGAAAATTAGGAATAATGGAAAGGAGGACAAAAATTAGCAATTATCTATATAGAGTTAATGCACAAACAGCTAGGCTCTTTTTCTCATGCCCAGGGTGCCTAGAGCTCATCTTTCAAAGTATGTGGGAATGATCATGTGGCCGCTCCCATAAGTTACGATAGTGAGGCATAGCTGGAGAGTGGAAAATAAGATCACAAGATCACCTTTTGAAGAGTTTCTTGACTCTGTGAGGCCAGCATATAGTAGTTCACTTAGCAAAGTGCACTTTCATTTAGTGAATACCAAGTTTGCCATCCCGGCTTTGGATATAAGTTATTGCTGTCCTCCTCGTTGTCTAGCACCTCTTCTCTGTGACTTGATTCATACCTCTTTCATGGTTAATTTTGAATATTTTGCAGCTTTTGACGTGGATGCAAGGTAGCAGTGTGACACAGTCTTAATGCATTACGCATGTCTTAGCAGTGCTTTTCAGGAGGCTATTGGCAAATGAGTCACTTGCAAGGAAATGAAGCAATTCAGAAAAATGTGCAATGACAGCGTCAATACATGGGTAATTTAAAGAGGTGTGGGTTGGGGGGGGGGGGGGAGACGAAACAATTGCACGAATGATAAGTACTGATTCTTGTGGCAATGCATGGGTCCACTCAAAAGCACTTGTCATCTCTGAGAAATGGGCCACCAGACAACATACTTGCATGACTTTAGAAGAAGTTTCACTGTGGAGTAAATGCATAATATCTGCTGGCCTTTCCTTGAATGTGCAGTGAACATTGACAACAAGGTAGGATCCGTCGGCTTTGTGTCTCGGATTGCTAGCAACGTCCATCCTGTCAAGCTGATTCGAGTTGACGAAGCCACTGGTGAGCCACTCAGGGACAAGAATGGGCTCTGCATCCCATGCGAACCTGGTGAGAAGTGGATCCTTGTAGTTTTCATTACTCGCTTACATAGTAAAAGCTTTCTCATTGTTCCTTCATGACCAAAGTACTACTTAGCTTACATTGTACTGTCTTATTGCTCTGATGGCCAAAAGGAATAATGCAGTAGGTGGCTTGAGTAATGACTTGGGAGTGACTACAGTAAGAACGCCTTTGTGTTGGGACTTAAGTAAAGTAGCTTTTCTTACTGAACTGCTCAGATTGAATACCTGTAGCATTATTTTTAACCGCGTCTGTACCATGACACTTAAGATTAAGAAAGTTCGTTGTGCTTCTTATGTATTATGATATTGACGTAAAGTGAAATAGTATGAACAAAAGGAAACAAGCTAACATGGTACTTCTAAAAATTTTCACTGCACCAGATATTTCTGCACTGCACTTTCTGATCCAGAGTGTCGAAACTCGAGCATGTTTAAGTGTCATCTATGCAGCAGTACGACATCGCACTGTGAATAGCTGACACACCAGATGTGTTCATTAATTCCTGGTGATAGTACAGGACTCGCATGGCTGTTATTCACTTTAAGTGAGCTGTAAAAACTTCAGTGTTTTAAGATTCTGCTAGCCGTAATTGTCTGACCAACAACCACATGAGCATGTGTTTTTCCACTTGCGTCCAGCCTAATAAGGTGTCTGTGCTTATGTGCGCCTATTTTTTCTTCTCATTAAGACGAAGTTGGCGAACTTGTGGGACGCATTGTGCGTGATGACCACATTCACTCCTTTGATGGCTATGCAAACAAGGCAGCCACCAGTAAGAAGGTCTACAAGGATGTCTTCAAGAAAGGAGACTTGGCCTTTGCATCGGGTAAGCTGTCGTACAACCTGTTAACATGAAAATTCTGCGAACACGTGTTGCGTGTTCTATGTGCTTCACGTTGGTCCACCTATAGGCATTGGACAGTATTTGGTGCGTGAGTGTGTGTGTGTGTTTGTGTGGGAGGGGGCAAGGGTATAGGAGAGCACAAGCTGGCAGCTATATGTTCGTAAGCGAAGGTGTGCATGGGTTGTTACAAAGCGAGATTCACTTTTAGAGTTCAATACGCTAACACAATCTGAAGCCTGAGGGGACAAGGTGCAGGCTGCATTGCCATTCGCACTATAGTAACAGCACCCCTTTTTTCTTGTGCTACTCTGTTACTGGTTATCACAATGAAATTTCCTAGGCACTTGAATATTATTACGAGTGGGTTCGACTGCAGTATGCTAGCATCAGGATTCGTTGAATATGGTTGAACTCCAATTCAACATTATTTCTTCTTCGTGTTTTGCTTTGATTCGGCTCAACATGAAGCATATAATAACGTATATACCAGTGGTTCTCAGCCATGGATGTTTCAGGGACCCCTTGGGGCCGGTTCTAGTGATGGGGTACCCCTTGCAGCAGGAGAAAGTGGGGGTCATGAATTAACGCAACATGCAGTATACTGCATGTTACATGCAGCATACTGCATGTTCCTTTTATTTCTACCAGGCAAAGAGCAGTCAAACTAAAGTGCCACGCCAATTCGATCTCAGCGGCTTGCTGATCAGTTGTGTGGTCTAGTCACATTCAACCTGTTAGTAGCTGCGTTTGCTTTTCAAGTATGCAAGCCTGGAAAAAGCATGCTATGCATATGTCTTAGAAAACTGCAGCAACAGTTTTACAGCCATCTCATGGAGAAGGTGAAGCACAAGTTGGCTCTGCTGCAACGCATTGGTGCTATGCAGAAAAACATACCAAAACTTGCAAGAGACCATTGTCGCAGACACAGTGTGGCTTCAAAAAACGCTTTTTTTTTTTCCCGAGCATGGGTTTCGCGGAGCCTGAAAAACAGCTTCGCGGTACCCAGGGGGTCCGCAGACCCCCATTTTAGAACCACCGTCATATAGTGGCATATTTGGTCACTGCAGATCCCCTTGAATCCTTGCTAAAACCTCTGTATTTCGGCGGTGAATTTCTGAACCAGGCGTATAAAAAAAAAAAACTTGGTCCTGACTCATTACCTTATTTATGTTTTTCTTTTGCCTTTCAGGAGACTTGCTTGTCATGGATGAGTTTGGCTACTTGTTCTTCAAGGACAGGACGGGTGACACCTTCCGCTGGAAGGGAGAAAATGTGTCTACATCGGAGGTGGAAGGAGTTGTTGCAAGGATAGCAGGCCTAACAGACTGTGCTATTTATGGAGTCGAGATTCCAGGTCAGCTGGGGTGCCACTTCTTTCTCCTTCCTTTTTTATTTCTTTCTTTTTGTGTGCGAGAAGAGGGGAGGTAGGTTGCATTTGTGACGCTGTGGCAGAATGGCAAAATGGTAAACACTTTGCGAGAATAGCTCAACTCTGCTCTATTTCCACTTAGCTGGACCACTTTCTCCCCACTTCACAATGATGTCCTGGTTATAATGGTATTGTTGGAAAACTTGAAGCTGATGGAGGCGATGTGCTGGAGGCCCGTGTACTTAGATTTAGCCGCACGGTAATGAACCCCGGTTGGTTGAAATTTCTGGAGCTCTCCACTATGGCATCCCTCATAATCATATCGTGGTTATGGGATGTAAAACCCCAACAGTTATTATTAACTTGAAGCTGCAAGCAGTCAATGGTGGCGAAACATGGCTTGGAGTGTGCATTAATTTAAAGGACAGACTTCTTGGTGCCTCCATGTGGTAGAGTACACTACACTCTAGAGAGAATTACCGTATTTACTGTGTGTAATTTTAAGACTCGTTTAATTTGCACACTTCTAAATTTTCCCCCTCATTTCTGAAAGAAAAAAAAAAACTTTTACAAGCATATTTTGTGCACCCTGTAATGCCCTGCAGCACGTGTACAAGGCAGGATTGTGGAGATCAGTGCACTCACAACATCGCACGCATACTTTGGGCCACGTACAGAAAAAAATTCATGCAGAAACTCCCTACCTGGGAATCATTGTGTACATTAAAATCTCACTAACGTGCATCCACTTAAAAAAGTACTGGTGGTCGAAACATAATTACAACAATTCCCTGGCCTAGACTCCATAGTCAGGCAATGTGTAAGTATATCATGATCCTTTTAACTAAACACTGCACTTCTAGAATTGTCTGGAATGCTGAAGGATAAATCTAGTACCTCCTAGGAAGTGTCCTCTTGTATGAATGCAAAAATTGCAAGATTCACTAAAGATATTGGCTAATGATAAGTAGGGGTTTATTGTGGAGGTTGGACAAAGACGGCGACGAGGTCACCAGAGGAATACGCAAGTCTTGCACCTGTCATGGCTACTTGTGGTTACAATATGTTGTATATAATAATTTGTAAATTGTAGGCTATCCCTATAACGATGCGACATGCAAAAAGAGAAAACGAGTTGTTCATAGATGGTGTCAGAGCTAGGCTCAACCAATTTTCATGCAATAAGCGAGACCTCATGAAAAAATGCAATTGTGACTTTCACAAAATAGCGCAGTCTGTTACGCATGGATGTATCAGTAGTGTAGAAATATGCATAACATTAAGTACTACTACTTCCTTGTCATATGGAGGGCCTTGAAGGGATAATAGAAAAGTCTCATCAATCACTTCTTCGGTGTAAAAAGTAAACACCAACTTCCCGAATGTCCCCTAAATCGAGTGCCATGTAGCAGAGTCGAGAAAAGGTATTTTAAAGTTCACCTAATAATTTAAAAATTGCACTACGAAAGCTCCATTACAAGTTTAAAACAAAAGAAATCGACTTGAAATTGTGCCATAGGTGGGAGGTATATATGTCCTATCGTCCCATATAGGTTAACGAAGTAACATTCTGGGATGGTGGTTTATCACTGTGTCAATTTATTGGCATGTATCGTCATTTACTGCCACTTTTGGTAAGGCGATATTTTCAGTTAGTCGGAAGATTTTTCAGCTACAATCAAGTAAATGCGATATATTGTGTACCATGACCTTAGTACGTGTTACTGAGGATGTGTTTGCAAAATTCTCACGCAATTTGCATACGTCATTCTTAAGCCCCAAGATAAGAGGGGGGAATGTGCACAAATTGCACGACTAAATATAAGGGCAGTCAAGAAAATATAATGGGAACATTTGATTAACTTGATTATGAGTAAATGCTTTGTGATGTCTTATGTAGAGGCGTACGGAACTTGCTCACGAGAAACATCGATAACAATTGGTGACACGATGTCGTCAGCCTGAGTTATTTGCTCATGCTGTCTTCATGCACCTAAGCATAGAAGTGAGGTGTGGCAGAGGCTATGATCACTGTAAGCAAGGTAAAAGCAGCTCAGTTCTTCCTTTTCGTTGTCGCTGCCTTTAATGCTACTGGGCTCGTATCACAGACACCCTTCACTATTAGTGCACACTGTGGAAGGCGAGAAGTACCAACAGGAGCTCAATAATTCGTCCAGAGGTCAATAATTTGTGCTGCTCCCATTGTTCAGTAAGCTGTTAGGTATGTTGAGTGAAAAGTATTAAGTTCTTCGTTCAGGTCAGGTGAGGTGGTCATGATATCAGATGATGCAACATTTATGTGAACATATAGCTGTGTTCTTCCTCTTAATGTAACATTTTTTGTGCATTTCATTTGACCAGGGTCTGAAGGCAAGGCTGGTATGGCTGCAATCTGTGATCCGGAAGGCAAGCTTGACCTCAAGACTTTCTTGCGGGATGTACGAAATGCCCTCCCTGCTTACGCAATACCTCTCTTTATTCGTGTGGTGAAGGATCTGGAAGCAACAGGTGAGAACAGACCCAAACAATTTATCGTAACTTTGTCATTACATGCTGAAGCAGTGCACATGCCTTTGTCTTGTGCACTATGAATTTCTTGAATGGAGTAGCTTAAAATCCCGCTGTTCGTTATGTAACTTGTGGTTTTCATTTCCTCTTGTTTTGCCCAAATTGTTTCCATCTAATGACCAGTCAAAATGACTTAGCGTAATGGCTAAGCACAGTGACTGAGCAGCCATGGTGTTTTGATGCTGAGCATGAGGTTGAAGAATTGTTTCTGATTATGGCATTTGCATTGCATTGAGATAAGGGCAGAATGTAAAAAAATGGTTCTATAACCGAGAGTTGTCATATTAAAAACATCTATGCAAAAACCCCAACTGGCAATAAAAAAAAGGTCTTGTGACATTTAGATCAATCATGCAGCGTTGACCGAAACCATAATTATAGTTGCCCGAATGTAATATGAGAAAATATACTAGTAATAACTAGAACGAGATCAAAACTACACCTTTTAGCAGCACTAAAAGGCTTCTTTATGTTAAAGGGGCCCTGCAACACTAAGTGGCCTTGGAATGGCTTCATTAAAGGAGCTTATTTCCTCACAAATCGACCACCGCAAAAATTTTTAGAATCTGTCCAGTACGAGCAGAGTTACAAAGAATAGTTGCATGCTCTAATTTCTTTCTCTCTTCTTTCGTCCGGACGAAAGCGCTAGAAGCTAAGCAGGGAGGGGTGGCACGGGGGAAGAAGGTACGTCACGCACGCCTTGTGACCTTGAGCACCTTTTCTTTTTCCTTAGAACGCGCCGCGTACTTTCAGTGCAATCGCGCGCTGGCAAGTGACGGCCTCCCGCGGAGGCCACAGTAACTACCGAGCGCACCATGTTCAAATCAGCCAATGACGTGGCCAGTGGCAGCGACGCCGTAAGCATCATTTTTGTCGAGAGAAGAGGAAGCGCTTTTTAGCTGACTGAGAATTTATTGTGAATCCCAGGTCACGTGCTGCGTTATCATGTTTGGCTCACGTGTTCTCTGGAGCCTCGACTACCGATCGGCAGCATTTTCTGACCATGCTGAAAAAATGTTGCAGGGCCTCTTTAATGAATTTTACTTATACTGCGTAGCCTGAAGCTCTTGCGTATTTTCTGAGGAAGAAAAAAATTACTGAATGAGAGGGGCTAAATTTTTGTCACACTCAAAAAAGCAAGCAAGCACTGAAAATGGGTAAAGCATGGGGATATTGAATCGCTGTTCTGTTTTTAAATATAGCAATGTTAAAGAAAATGAGGGAAATAAAGATGGATGCAAAGGCAACTAGCTTTAGGTGGTTGCCAAGCAGACATCATCTGCACTGCAAGTGCCATGATTTATGGTGAAGCTATTGCTGTGCCAGTCTTCCCCTGAACTTTAGATTTCCGCATCAAGGTTACACATAGGAGTGTTTGCCATCACAACAGCATCCTTCCAGTTGTAGACATCGCATAGTATGTGAACCTAGTGGGCAGCTGGCTAATATAACCCTTCATATCCACCCTCATCGTGTCAAGAAAGCCATTATCGAGTCCCTTGCTATGTAATGAGCGAGAATAATGAGGGGCTCGATTTTTTTTTATGTAGTTACAACCACATGAAGCAAACAGTGAAGTCTGAAAAAGCATGAGAGAAAATTGTTTTTTTTTCTAATGGAAGGAATAATGTGTGCTGTGTGCTTGCGGCACTGTGAGCTTAGAGTACATCTTGTTCCATGAATTCAACACAAATCATTATGGCTGTAGGTTGAAGCAATTTTTTTTAGTTTGCTTCACAGGTTTATGGCTAAAAACAAACCAACAAAAAATTTAATTCCAGGAACTTGTATGTAGGCCTGTTGCATTTGCTGATGTCATAGCTTACAAAATTGTCCTATTTTCTAGTTTTATAAAGCATCACTTACGTTAGAAGGGAAGTACAATGGATGTGCAGATTATTATTGCCATGTAGGTATCATAGACTGTTTCAAGTAATTCCATTAGCTGTGCTGGATTAACTTGGCACTTTCCACTGTGCTGATATGGGCCATTAGTTAACTCTTGAAATAAGCCTGATGGTTTCCACCAATGCATTTGTCACTAATTGCAGAACTAACATTGCTCATGCAGGGAATCAAAATGTACCAAATAAAAATTTTGCCACCAAGGGTTTAAGTCCCCCCAAAAAGCTAGGGCTCTGAAAATTACAAATGAAGCATAGTTTCAGGGCAGATATTACTGGGAAATACAGTAAAACCTCATTAATTCGAACTCGGTTATTTCGAAATCCCCCTAATTGGAAGGGTTTCTGCTGTCCCGTATTTTGCAATGTAAATTTGAGTGGATAATTTCAAGCGGCGGTCAGCACCAGCCCGGTTCATTCGAAAACTTTGGCTGCCATGTGCCAATTCCCGATTCAGATTTTTCCGCAAATCCGCGGAAACAACGGCCCTTAGGAGCCGCGAGGCAGTGCATTGTAGCGATACCAATGAGTGACAGCTGAAGCACCCCAGCCTCGCTGCTGCCGGCACAAAAAAAGAAGAGAAAAAAGAAAAGCAGTGTCGTGGTAAGCTGAAACGTGTGCCTGCGGAAAAGACGTGCTTCACTGCAACACAGTGGTGACATGCGGGCACCATGTTGCATGCCTCTGGCAACGTCAGTGCGTCACGATTTGGCCATTCTTTCTCCGAAAAGAAAAAAAATAATAAAGGACGGTCTGACGTAATTCACGATGTATGCGAACCTCCGATTGGCGGTTGCTCCAGCAATTTGCGCACTGGCACTGCTGGCGGAGTTCTTGCCTGCAACGCCTACTTTGAAAACTCAGTTCGAAAACTTCAATTATCACATTTTCCAGCCAGAACACATCGCGAATTCCGTCACACTGGTCATTATTAACCTTTTCAGACGCCACCAATGAAGAACTGTTTGTAAATGTGTCAAGTCAGTACAACGTTGTTTCAAGGCACTCAATAGTGTAATGGAGCAGAAAGAATGTCATAATATGTTCATTTATGTGTATTTTAGCAACTAATCCTAATTAAGTTGTAATTACATATCTATTTATCCTAAAGTAAGTGATGCTCTGTTTTGGCATAAATAGAATGAAATCTCAGGTTACAAATATACTCCAAGTTCATTTTTGGTTATGTCCAGCTTAAGCAAAGAAAAATTATACTTTTCACATGACTCACAGGAAGTGGCACGTTGAATGACTCGTCGAACATGGTAGTGCCATCAGCAAAGTGATCATATGAAACAGTACAATGCATAATGAAGTTAAATGGAGACAAACTTATTATGCAGGAGGTTCAATTCATCCAAACCACGATATATCTCGCTCTTTCTTAGCCCCTAGTTAATACAAATAGCAAAAACAAGTGGTGTACACAATTGTGTACATAGCGTGTCAAAGGGTTAAATTCTTTATTTTACCAGAAAGAATCTGCGAATGGTCGCATTATGACTCGCTGACGCTGCGAGGAGCAAGTGACATGTTCCCCGCGTGTCACCACTGTGTTGCAGTGAAGCACGTCTTTTCCGCAGGCGCGCATTTTAGCTGACCACGAGACTGGTTTTTTTTTCTTTTCCTTTCTTTTTTCTCGCTAACAGCAGCGAGGCCCGCCGTCTCCCCGGGTTTGCGGCAAAAGTGGGACCGGGTATTGCTGAAAAACATTACCCTTGGAGCCGCAGACCAGCAGGCCGGCACAGCAAATAACCATCTCCGATTACTTACAGTAATTCGAAGTACCTTGCACCACGCTTTTCATATGTTTCGTTAATTCGAAAACTCGCTTAATTTGAAGATTTTTCACAGTCTCAGTGACTTTGAATTAATGAGGTTTTACTTATTGATGTTTTCGTGAGCCATCTCGTCTAGCAGCCACGGGGTGAGATACCAAATGTGATGTTTGTTTAGTGCAAGTACTTGAAGGAGAAAGTATGGACAAGGCAGTGGCGTTCCATCTAGTCTTCTCCATCTTCCTCGTGTACCTGCACTAAGCAGTTGCTGTCGGATACTAGTACCATGTTCATACCATTCGGGAATCATTAACACCACTAGTTATCAGCCGCAATATCCACTCGTACCATCATACGAATGGCAATGAATGACACATACTGTGCAGTTGCTTTGTGCTGTAATCTTTTCACTGGCATGTCTTGTGCTTCCCCACCAGCTTTGTCACTTCGGAATGCTTAGGTGCCGCTATGCATGAGAGTGTGAGCACATGCAGATGAGACACTCACTTTAAAGAATATGGATTCATGCTGCACAACCATTGCGGCCAAAATTGGTGCCTTCAGAAACGTAACTTTCTTTGTCTTTAACACTTCGATGAGCTTTGCTCTGCTGCAGAGCTCAGGCTTGCTTCTGAAATTGGCAGCGCCTTGTGCTGCACACATATCTATACCAACTGTCATGGGTAGTCGTGATGCCACTAATCCGTGTACACCCCACGCGTGAACCAGCACGTGTTCCTAAACTTTCAAAAACTATAGACATCTGTTGAAAACTATGTGAAACAAACGCTGCATATAGGAATAATTGGATCTTCCAAGTGCAGTTACAATGCTTTCCTCCACTTTTTCATATTTTTGTTCAGTATTCCTTTAAAGGGGCCCTGCAACACTTTTCTGAGTTATAATGGAATAGTGTCATTATTAGCGCATGATGCTTCACTAATCACATGCTGCAAAAATGTTTAGAATCCGTCAAGTACGAGTGGAGTTACAGGGATTTGCCGCATACTTCAAGCGCTTTCTCTCTACTCTCGTACCAGCGAGCACACTGAAAGCTACGCAGGGAGGGAGATGACAAGGGGTTATGAAGATGCGGCCCTTCGCCAGCGCACGTCATGACCTTGAGCACTTTCTTTTCTCTTTTTTTGTCCGAATGCATGGCTGACTTTCAGTGTGATCGCGAGCGCGCGTGGGCACGTGGCGGCACCCCGCGGCGACCACGGTAACTGCTCATCTCAAAATGCTCAAATCAGCCAATGGCGGTGACTTTGGGTATAGAGAGAAGAGGGAGCGATTTTTAGCTGATTGAGAATTCATTGTAATTTCTAGGCTGCGTGCTGTGCTATAATGTTTGGCTCGCTTGTTCTCGGGAGCCTCTACTACCGATCAGCAGTGTTTTCTGACCATGCTCAAAAAAGCGTTGCAGGGCTTCCCTTTAAGGAAGCCATGCAATCAACTTTAGGATTGCCCCCCGTTCTTTAGACAAGTGTGAGGTATAAAGCATGTGCTATGGCACTGAGAGCTTTGGTTACGGTAATCTTTAATGCTTGTTTACAGTTGTTGTAGTGACGCTGATAAAATTAAGGTTTGATCTTTTCAGTATCGCGGCTGTCTACATGAATATTTGATGAGCAGGTGTCATGAACATTTTGGTCTGCGACTCATAATTTCAACCATGAATATCGGGCAGACTGCCCATTGTCAGGGCTTCTGCAGTTTTAACGCGATAGCAATAAAGAGCTCGTTTTGCAGAAATTGCAGTACGTATCGGCGGCGTCATTGGTTGTGAGCGAAAAATCGTCGTTGTCCATGAGCAAAAATTTGAGATCGCTGCAAATAAATAAAAAATAAAAGAAATCTTTGGTCTGAGTGAGAATCGAACCTAGGCCTCTTGCGTGGCAAGCAGCTGTTCTACCATGGAGCCACGGCAGTTCTTGAAACTGCTTCGTAAAAAAATGCTACAAGAATGTTGTGTAGTGGGAGGAGTCTCCTTAACGCATGTAATATTGCGTGGCACTATCGAACAATCGCACCAGGCATCAAAACATGTGAGTTGCACTACAAGTGGATGGTTCAAAGCTGCCCACCCATTACAAAGTGTGCAGGTGCGCATGGCACCTTACAGACGCATAGTGGGTACTTCGCCAATTTGCAAAAGGAAGAATTATGGCACAGCGGGCACTTGCAACTGTACTTGCAGTAGGCATTCTAGGATAGAAACGGCCAATTTTATGCGCACAAACATTCCTTTTCTTGCGGCACGGCTGAAGGCGATGCGCACAGGGCCCGATTACGCTATCGCGTTCTACTCTTGAAGGCGAAGCTCAAGCCTCCTCCAAGTTCTTGTTTTTAAATAAACAGTCAGTGTCTTGAGTGGTCAAGAAATTTTTAGTAGTTTTCACCAAACTGTTGCATTTTCTGGCTTCGAGTGTTGCCTTTTTTTTTAAATTATAAGTTTGCCACGACTGTTGATGTATTTGAATCCAGTTTACAATTTGGTCACTTTTTCTTTGTTTCCCCCTAAAACATAGGTACCTACAAGATCAAGAAAGTGGACCTCCAGAAGCAGCAGTATGACATTGACATGATCGATGACCCAATGTATTTCCTTGACCTGACAGCTAACGAGTACGTGCCTCTCACCAGGGAAGTCTATGACAAGATTCAGAAAGGCGAGGCAAGGGTCTGAAAGCTGCAGTCAATGCTACCCTGCCCCCTTTGAGGACCAATGAAATTCTCAGCTTCATACACATTATATGTGCATGCGAAGAGCCTGGAGAAGCAGCTGTGCAACTAAGTCCTTTTGGCTTCTGCCATAGTCATGGCCTTTCCATGACACTGGTGTTGCCCACACTGTTTTTCATCTGCGACTGCCTTGTCTTTCTGTGCTACTGGATCTGTGACGGTTGGCCCATTTGGGTCATGTGACACGTTGAAGAGGAGCAGCACAAAAATAAAAAATAAAAATCACAAGGAAATGAGACAAGTTTTGCAGAAATAATAGTACCTGTTGATGTTGCTGCTTTTAAAATTGTTTGCTCTGAAGCCAATTAGCCTGCCATCTTGTGACAGAGCACAGTTAAAATTGATGCTGGGATACTGTGGAAAGAAGAGGGCAGGGCCACTTGTTTAGGAGGATTGCAGCTGTCTTTTTGCATGTCTTTTTTTTTGTTCACATTATTTGTAAACTGTTTTTCATAACATGCCATGTGATAGAATGTTGTCACAGTGTCGAAATGCTGCTCACAGTTTGCAGACACATTGCATAGAGAAGGAAGGCGGTGCCATTTCTGCTCCTTAAGTATTATGAAAAATCTGCAGTTAATGCTCTTACGCTGCTAGTGCAGAAGCAAGACATGCTTACTTGTGAAGTAGTGCGTGTTGTCCCCGCTTCTTGTTGCTCCCACATTCCATTACAACAGTGATGCTTTTGTGATGAGGCTGTCTTGTTGTCTTGCCAGTGCTGCTTTGAGATTATGACAGGCTACTTTGTGTACTACAAGCCCTTCTGTAGTGTTGCATGACAAGCGTAGATGCAGCCTTACGTTTGGATGCCTACAAATGTGCCCAGTGTGTTCGTTGCTGCGGTTATAGGCCTATTCTCTGGTAGCAGGCTCCGAATGCAATGTAGACAAACAAGTTTTATCTGTTCTGAAGGAAGCATCACAAGTGTTTAGCTATGGAAATGACAAATAGTCTGTTCTAATTTAAAGTGAGCAAATTACAAGTGGATTAGTATTGCATCACGTTAGGCACTAACATATCATAACAAAGTAACCCACTGAGGTGCTGGGCTATTGATTTTATCAACCGCGTGTGGTAGTAGCACATCATTAGCCTCGCACCTCCCTTGTTGTATGTTGCAAGACAAGAAGAACTTCCATGAGCACTTCCACACTTTGCCATGTGCTGCAGACTGAGGTGCAGATGTTACTATAAAAGGCGCCCAGTGCATCATTATATGAGAGCACAGTTGTTCATGAGGCATTTAAGACCTGCTGTTGGTCGTCGCAGAATTTTATTTTGTTATGTGCAAAGACAAACTGTTGGTGCAGTGTGCTGGAAAAAAAAAATGCATTTGCTATTACGAGAGCACTCTTTATCGCTGTTGCCTGCAGTTTGGTGAGAAAGGCAGTTTTGCCATTTACATTTTTTTACAATAAAAAAAAGGGAGCAAGTTGAGTGTTGTTTCTTGCTAAGCAAGGGGTTTTCTGTGTTGATATTGTACATATAGTGCTGAAAGAGAGAGAAAGTTTTTTTTGTTAGGCTGCTGTGATAAAAACCACCAGACCAGCTGAAGCCATCCTGTTGTAATCAAACCTCTGTACTTAGCAAAAATAAAACTATTACAGATACCACTTTGTGGATGTGTGTTTTCTTTATCACAGCTGGACGTCATGTTCTGTGATGAATGAGACCATGTGGAGTAGGCAAGCTGATGAAATGAATACTGGGTAATTGTACAACAGTGACAGTCGGGTTGTAAATCTGTCAATTGTAGCCAGCCATGTACATCTTTATTACATCTTCAACCCTGTACTCATTCCTGCTGATCTTACTGTGGAAGATGGAAGTACAGCAGATTCTCATTAAATGGAACTTGAAGGGACCAGGAAAATATTGTTGAGAGATGAACACAGGTGCAGAATTGAAGCATGAAACCAATCGTATTAGAGGCAGTTGTTTAAGCAACTCCGTTTAAGACATTTCCGTTTATTGGGAGTCTACTGTATTCGCAAATAAAAATTAAACGAAAATGTGAAAAAAATCCCGGACTACCAAAACACATTTTTTTAGTTCATCGTAGTTGCTCGAACACCATGGGCTTGATTACAATGCATACCCCATTTTTCAAGGCTAGAAATGATGAATGCAATGACCCTTGGGTGTCCAACCATTTCTTCATGATAAGAGTGAGGAAAATGCTGATATGTTCTGAATTGCAAAACAAAACAAAAAAAAAACTTTGTTGCATCCCAGCTGCACTGGACTGAGCATCACTGATTGTCGCTTACTACCCATGACAGAAAAGAACATTTCAGTGCATTGAAAGACTGCATAAAATGCAACTGGTGCATATCAGTGTGTTTCATGCAAAAAAGAACTTGATGTTGAGAAGAAGTTTCATTTTCTTCGGGCTGTGCTCCGATAAAGCCCCTTGCTCTGTTGCGCCAGCTGTCGGCAGTAAAGGGCGGGTGTGCCTAGATCAGAAGGCCGTTGTCGGAGGCGGGCGGTTGGAATTGACCTATTGGTATGCATACCACTAAAACGTGATTTTCTTCCAAACTAAGTGTTTCTTTGGCACGAAACAAGCACTATGAGCTTTCTGGAACACTAATTCAACAATCCACATCGACTTATTATTTAGCTTTAGTGTCCCTTTAAGGTAGGTCACCACCTTCATTTTTTTTAATGATTTTTCTTGGATTCGACATTTTCAAGCTCCTTGCATATTCAAGAATACTTAGCAAAAAAAAATTATGTAGTTATCTTGAGCCGTTCGAAAGTTATGACCATTTTTCCAACCCCTCTTAGACTCATTTGAAACTGAATGTTTCTGATTTCAGAACACCTGCCATGTCGTCATAAATGTTTTTCCTTATACATATTACATAATGCTAAGTTGTCTAAGTACATTCTAAAGCTTGTGGGGCATGATTTTTACGATTTATTTGGAAATTTCCACTACATAGCTTCGGCGCTCTGTTGTTTAAGTTGCCCGCGTTTTCGCTCGGCTGTCAGTGCTTTTTCGTACACCACTTCGAGCTCTTGGACTTAGTTCTGGCCTTTCATGGAATCAGTTATAGTACTCTGTGAAATATGGCAAAGTATAGGACAAAAAAGAAGCATCAACGCAAGTTATGGAATCAATATACCAAGCGTGGAGCTTTTTTGGCACTCGTAGATGACAGCTGGAGACTCAAAACGAGCTAGTTCGCTCAAAAGGAGAATGTGCCGCTTCAGAAGAGGTCTCCAGCTATGAGTAGAAAATTTCAGACATATTGAATGTTTATTTATTATATCGACATTCAATTCAAATTTTTAAAGCCATTTTTCTCAAAATCACATTTTTTGCATCCTACACTTATGCAAACAGTGGTAACTTTCCTTCTGATGAACATTTTCACATACAATTTTGCGTACTATTTTTTTATATGTTGAGCTGTGCGTTCAAGCAGAATTATTGAAAACGAGCAGTAACTTTTTGTACTATGGCCAATTTTGTGCAAAACAAAGCTGTCAAATATAAACTTTTTCAGTCTTTTTACGATAACGTGCCTTAGCTTAGAGATGGGTTGATCGTGGAGTTTAGATGCACGGGATAGTGTCCTCGCTACGTACCTGCCAAGTTGCGTTTTAATCGCGCCAACCATTTTGTAGTTATGACTGTTCGTGCAACATGCACATTTTGGCACATTTTGATTTTTATAAATTTTGTTTTTTACATTTTTAGCAGTTTCATCATTCTAAAGTTTAAATTTACATCAGTCCTACAAGCCAAAATCATAATTATAACTTTTGGACTGCAACTGTAAAATTTTTTTCTCTAAGGTGGTGACCTACCTTAAGGTAACAAAATCGCAATTTGGGATAGTTGATGCGTATTCATTTCTTGAAGAAAAGAATCCCTTTAAGGGTTTGGTATGCCTTGCATATCTATAGCCAATATATTCGGGTTATACGTAGGATTTTGCTTACTGCACAAAACAGAGGTGCTCTTATTGGCACTATTTCATTCAGTCAGCACATGGCTGTTGTACAAGCCCATTTGCTAGTAGTACTTTTTCTTGGCACACATTTAACCTCGATGGATTCATTGAAACGCCCATCAACACGGTGGCACCCAGCAACAGCAGCCACACTGAAACCAAGATAATCTCTCTATCGTGGTTTTGGGACATAAAACCTGAGCAATCATCAAGGATAATCTCTTTAATAACCCTACGCTTTGTGTTACAATGGCAATATCCATTCTTGGGGGTTAGTCCAGAAGGAACACATATTCAGTGGCGCGTAACCACCGAGACATTTTTGCAAGTCCTTTCTGTGCTATATTGTCACGAGGTTTGCGTGTTCTATGTGAAATAATGTGGTTTACACTATCTTATGCAAGATGCATAAAATCTTCGGGTTTTATGTGCCAAAATTACGATAAAAGTATGGGGGACACCATAGTGGGGTACTCTGGATTAATTTGGACCACCCAAGGTTCTCTAGTGTACACCTAAATATAAGTACACAGATGTTTTTGTATTCCACCACCATCAAAATGCGACCACCATGAATTCCACCATGAATGGAATTTGAACCAGTGTTCTTGAGCCTAGCAGCATAACACCGTAGCCACCAAGCTACTACGGTTGGTCCTATGTGAGATAAAGACCAACAGACCAGCATGAAACCATGGTTAGCTAGAAAAAAAGTGGTTGTAACCTGCACTTAATTATTCCAACTGCAGGACAGAATCCTGCAGCGCGGCTAAATGGACTGCATGACAGCATGAACCACTGTAATAGTAGGAAACCTGTGCGTACCTATTAAGTGGCTGAGAAGAGTGTCTGCATGTTTTTTGTTTAGAGCTTCTGCTGCTGATATCCTGACGGGATGAAAGGCAGTCTCTTCACAAACTCAAGTGCAATGAAACAGCAAATAGCTCAGTTATATGACTGGTTGGGCATTAAACATACTGCAACCACACCTACACCATCCATTGCATTTGCAATAGAAAGGTCCGAGAAAACATCAACAGAGAAACTTCAGATTCAAATAGATGCTTCAGGGCTCCTTTAATAGCATTCAACATGTTGAATGGCTTGTCATTGTGTGTTTACAAGACACAAATGAGGGCATCAACTATCAACCACACACTTCTTAAAGGCAACTGTGATACGACAGTAATGGCATGTCGCATGGCAAACATTTTATTCCCTACTTTGTCATCAAGCAACGTAGTTCGTTGGTGGCAATATAAAGTAACTGGCTCATAGGGCACTGTAACAGCATTCCAGCGTCACACACACGAGCAACAGAAAACGCCTGTATTGACGTGCAAGGCAAAACGGTCTAGGCAGAGCGGCACACCAGCCCTATCAAACTACCTAACAAGTCCGGGAAACCAGTACAGGTGTTCCTTAGGCGCCTGCGTGTCCAACCAAACCAGGCCCTCCTTTAGAAGATCTTCGAGAGCCTTCTGCGCACGATCGTTGTCCCAGCCCAAATCCTGCACCAAAGAACCCACCGAAGCGTAGCCTGTAGTTCCGGCCTGCTTGATAACGGTAGTATGGTCGAGGCTTAGTTCTGTAGGCACTGACTGAACTAAATACCGGCAGCCGATAGAGATGAGTTGGAATCCTTTTCCCAGCGCCTTGAGCTTCTCGATGGCTCGCAGTAGGTCGTCCTGTGTTATTTCTTCTTGCCTTTGGGCGCTGCTGCGAGATTTAGTCACCCTTTCCCTGAGCTCTTCGAGGCTCATTAGGCCGCCGTTTCGGTGCGATGTCGCGAGACACACTTCGATTATCTGGACGCCAAGCTCGTAGTAAAAGTCGCCGACTCCAAGCATGTCGGCCCAGAAGCCCTTGCTTGACGCCAGAGGGTCAACTCCGGCCGTGGCACACATTTCCTGGAACTGTCGCCGAAACTGCGGGTTCTTGCGGATATCGTTCTTATGTCTGGCGGCGAATCCCTGCAGCTTGGCACGGAATGCCTCCATCTGCCGAGTCATTTGTTGCAGCTGCTCTTCGGCAAGCTCCGTGCCTCGGTCCTTGAACCGTGCCTGGGTCAGCTGCTGCTTTTGGATGGCTCCAACTCCACCAACGCGACGTCGCATTCTGATGACTCGGAAACAGCTTCCGCTGCAGCCTTTTCCGCTACCTTACTGCGCTACGTCGATGTCAACACGTACTGAATCTAAACTCAGCAGAGACTCTACGAAAGCAACCGTTGCAGCAGTGTTCCGCTGCAAAATTTCGGTAACGCCCTTTGGCTTTGGCTTGTCTCAACAACATTTGACTTCACAACTACTGACTTTTACAGCGTTAGCAACTTACTTTAGAAAAATGTCTTGTTTTAGCAGAAGAGAAACACGGACGCTTTTTGTAGTTCAATATCTGCGCTACTTCCTACCTTTCGCTGCCTCCTATCATTGCCCAGATAAACCGGCATCACTCGCATTCACTTAGTATGCTCTGAACAAGTCGAATAGTCGAACACAACTCATTTGGCCGAGGTCAAATATTACAGTACACAGCACGCATAACGTGCTGTTAAACATATTGGAACATCAGATGTCATGTTATCAACGCAGAGCAGTTTCTGCCTTTATTTCAATCTTGCGTTCCAGTCTTGGAGTTTCTCAAATGGAAGCTATCTCAAATGGAAGCTCTGTGATTCCAGTGGCACAGACGTGCGCACTGGAAGGAGCCAGAGGAGCAAATTAGGTATTTCATTATTTCGGAAGTAGGACTTAGAAGCTTCTACCCTTGTCCCACTTTAGTTGCTGAAGCAGGCAGTATGTGGTCGATGTGGTGCTTGAAACCGGCCAGCAAGTTTTCGATTTAATTTTTCATTACATAGCGCAGTTATGAATTCTAGATTTGAAAAAAAAATCCTTGTACATCTTAGAAAAGCGTGCGAAAGAAATCATCAGGCATTTCAAACCATATGTATCTTAAAAAATTCGGCAGATCCCACGCGTTGTGGGAATCGGTTTCACGCGAAGCAGTCTGCGAGTACTTATTCTAGGCACTGTACTTATTCTATGCTGTATTTTATGGCTTTGAGCGAAGCGTTACAAGGTTGATTGATGTGTTTTCGTAAGTGTAGTATCTGTGTGCACATCGTGGGCTTAAACAGGCACGTCGACAACACTGGCGTTTAAAGGGTAACTTATGGCGCGACGTAACCAACGTAACGTCAGCAATACCCGGAAACACTGCCGCTCCGGCGTCCCAAAGAATTACGTCATGATGACGTCACCGACACCATCTTGAATAATTTGCTAGTTCGGCGGCCTTTTAAAAGGGGCCGTAACTGAAGGTGAAATTGGCGCTAGTGTTCATGGAGATTCAAAATTAAAGCAGCCAATGGCAGCCTGCCGCCGTGCCGGCAAAGCGGTGCACCCCGCGCCGGCCGCGGAGGCCGCGCGCGCGCCGCGACGCTAGTTTTGAATTCCTCGAAAGTTCCGTTGTAGCATGGAGCGAGTGCTGAGAGCGGGCACCAGGCTGGCCGTGCAGGGAGGCTATGCTTGGCGGACACCTGCAAGTCTCCCGTTGTGGTTAGCGGGTCATTGCTCGCTCTTGAGACTTATCGGAGTGGTCGTTATGTCAGCCGTGCTCCGTCGCCGCCATACAGGAGCCCGTCCTAGTCGCCGGCCTTGATATGAAGTTTCGTGATGTTCCGTTACATGAAGCGAGCTTTGGCCGGCGTGTGGAGTTTTCGTGGTGTTTGCGTGTTGTGCGCTCTTGCCGCCGTGGTGGTTAACGGCACGCACCATTCGTACATCATGGAACGGTGCACGTATACTTCAAGACCGGCCGAGTTCCGCAAGATTCTTCGAGGTTCCGAAAAACTAAAGGTGAGCATGCGGCTTGCGTTCGCAGCCACACATTTACGAATTGCAGTTGGACAACACAGTTATTGTTTTTTTTAATTACGGCTGAATCATGAAAAGCACGATGTTGCAGTTAATGTCGCTGTTCCTAGAAGGAATGAAATGAAGAACTTGAGACTCATAGTTTAACTTTTGCGTCTATGACAGAACTGCGTGATGGAAGTGCGTTTTGCTTTTTTTGCCTGTTTATCACTCGCCATCGTTTAAGTACGCGTTCCTGAGACTGTATCGCAGCTTGCACTGAGCCGAGACGACGAAACTACGTTTGCCTCATGCGACTGCGTAATTTGTATCGTTGGAATTAATAGTTTTTAATTGCTTTATTTCAGGACGGAAACGTTTTCGGAGTATTCGAGAAGGCAAGAACTGATGCGTTTGCCCAAGGAGGGGTTAACAGCTGTAGAATCAGCGCTCTGCGAAGTCCCGATCCGCAACTCAAGTGGACCAGCTTTCTACCCTGCCCCCAGTGCTTCTTCTCGGTGCGTGAATATGCTATGTACTTACGGCTGAAGAAGTAGTTTGTGTGTTTATATATTGTCTCTGTTATTGCCTATGGAAAAACCGCTCTAAGGATTCATGTGTAGGCATGAGACATGTCCTGTATGCAGAATTTTACTGTTTGTGTTTATCACAATGAAGTGCTCAGTGTACCCAACATGACGTCCTCCCTTCAGTGGCGTTATATTCAGCTAGGCATTGTATTCGCGGTGAAAGAAAAGCTGCGTATATGCTTATTTCACCTGGTCGTTGAGTAATACGCTTTTCTTCGAATGTCATGTGCTGCTGCATAAACTGACCATGGCCTGCATCCCGTTGCCACCAACTAACTTTCAAGTAGTGTTCAAGTACCATATATTCTGTCTTGCTCTTTTTAGCGCAATGTACTACTTACTGTGCTAAATCTTATCTTTTTCATTTTGTTTATCTGGTGAAGGTGTCCAGCATTTCATGTATATTTGTGCAAAATCTGAGCAAATATGTAAGTGGTTGTTTTGTGTTTTGTATCATTTCAACGGTTAATAAGTAAATAATTGCAATATTATTTCATATTTACATATTTTGCTCTTCGTTATGTTTTTGTCATGCACTGACACTTCTTTAAACTACATGATTACCTCTCATCAGAGGCTCCTCTGCACTTTGCTGGGTATTGCACCAAATGAAAATCGTGTTTCTTATATGTGTGTACGTCAAACGGCCTACACTTTTCAATGTGTTCGATTTTTAATTTCTAAATTTTACAATGAACTTTTGTGTTTAGTCATGCACACACTGTGAATTCTTCCCTTCTGTTCTTCTCCTGAACTTGTATCGTGCCCCATTACATGCAAATCCTGAGTTTCGGAAACAGAACAATAAAAAGTGGTAACAGAAATGTTGTAGGTGGATTCATCCTTTATGCTCTAGCACATGCTGGCTGCGGGCAAACGCGAATGCGCGGCCTAGCACAGCACGCGCGCGAGGGCACACGAACAAAAAAAAAAAAATCCCGGCGTGGGGCATAGGAGAGGAGAAAAAGCAAGCGTACAAAATAAAAAACGGTGCGCGGCATGGGAGAGGAGGAAAAGCAAGCGCACAAAAAAAATAGAAAGAAAACGGCGCGCGGAGAGGGAGGAAGAGGGGGTGGAGGCGAGCGGCTGTTGTTACTGTTGCCCTGACGACGTAAGCAACGTAATCGCCACGTCATCGCCCTTTGAGCTTGGCGGCCTTCTGCAAGGGGCGTAACTCAATAGCGCTCTCGGCGCTGTCGGCGCTTGCGTCGGAGGAGCGTTTGAATTTCGCGTCCTATGGGAGGTATACGAAGAAACCGACCCTTGACGTCAGCCCTTACGTACTTACGTTCAGTACATACGTCAGTATTATCGAAACTAAGTGTACTTTATGGTGCAATATCATGTGAATACCGTACGTAACTTTCGTTAATGTATTCCTCCGGGGTCGAGCAACGCTTGAATATAGCTTGCCGATTCATAGGAATACAAATGTTTATTAGACTCTTATAAAAGCGGAGCCAGCACTGGAGCCGCAGAGGTTAATCTGATATGACACCTGTATCGTAGTACATATGTAGTGTTTATTGCTTTCTTGTAAAATTAGACAGCCGCACCGTGGCCGCACCACAACCACAATTGACCTTGCACCGACATTACGCCTGCATAGGCTGTTTTTCCAAACCAGTTTATAGACCAGGCGTGGCTCTGTGGTAGAATACCTGATTGTCACGCAGAATACTTGGGTTCCATTCCTGCTGCGATCCTAATTTTTATTCTTTCCTTTTGTTGTGTCAACGCTGCAGATGTTTTTCTTAACGCTCTCGCACTTAAATTACGAATGTCCGTTCTCCCTGTTCCTGGGTAGATATAAACTGTCAATCACCTGTGGCGCATACCCGTACAACCCGGCCCGTGGTAAACAAACGGGTATGCGCCACACGTGTCTGGAGGAAAGGGAAAGGGTTTGACGACGCACGCGACAGATTTTAGATGGGAAGAATCTTATGGCAGTTCAATCCGATGGCAGTGGTGGTGTGCGGCGTGATCACCCTTACTGCGCATGCGCAAACCCTCTCCACAAACACCTCCTCACCACTCCCCCTCTCTTGATTACCCCTCTCCACTACCCTCCCCGCTTCCCCCTCTCCTGGGCAACGCCGCGATGAGCCAACACCACCTAGAACTAGTTGGTGTTGGATGAGCGCCAGCGCATACGCGTCCCCTCCTCCTCTCCTACGATCCCCCCCCCCCTCGCGCGCCTGCTGACCGCGTTCTCCGCTCGCCGTGAGAATTAGCGGCCAGGCTAGAGGGAAGACACGACGCGCGTAGCGTTCCTCTTCGCGTTCCACGACGCGAGGTCGGTAGCATGCCCGACGAACGCCAACGGGACGCGATCGTGCAAGTGCTCCAGCTTCGCATCGCCTCATGGTCCCCTTTAGCGGGAGATGCTGTAATTTTTTTCATGTCATGACCCGACAGTCATATTCATCAAATCCTCTTACCCTCCCATGCCTATTTTGGTCTACACCAAGTTGAGGCGATCATGAGAGCACGTAGGCGGCTAGATAGATAGACAGATACGTAGATTGAAACGCCCAAAGTGCCAAAGGTTCGCTAAGAAATGCTTTGGATTTAGAACGCATGTATCGTGGCAGAAGCACAACTTTCATAGCAAAAGGCTACGCAAGTTTCCATTGTAGCTTCCTGCTATGAAACTGGCAGACGGCGATTTGTCCTTTCCATGAAATTTCCTCCACCTTGCAAGTAAGGCTTTCGCAGAGGTGGTCTGCCACTAATAAGTGGATAAAAGTTGAAGCAGTCTCAGATCACAGTTGCACAGATGGCGATTTCTGCGGTTTACACAGAACACCAGTGAAAAAACTCTTCACGAGTCCATGTAACCAAAGTTGTTCTGCAGGTGATGCCATGGCACAACATTGTTTTAGTACTTCTGATAGTTGCAATGATACAAAGCTTTACAGTAATCTAGCAGTCTGGTAGGCAGTTCATTTAACTGTGCCCATGTATGCCACACTGCAAAATCTAACGTAAAACCACGATATGATTATGAGGGACGCCGTAGTGGAGCAGTCCGGAAATTGTGGCCATCTGCGTGTTCTTTAACGTGCACCTAAATCTAAGTACACGATGCAAAAGACATAACAGTTTAAGAAATGGAACATTAAAAAAAAATGCAATCAAGTAATATGACAGACGCCTTTCGCAGGACATACCGTTGACCATTTTAAACTGTAGCACAAGAAACCACAGCTCAAAATAAAATGGGCACACATGCGTGCATGTTTTCTTACACTACAGTTTAAAACGGTCAACCTGTACCAACTCGACTAATTTCCCCGATTTACTTGAGGACATGCTGTCATTAAAGGGACTGTCTACTGCTTAGAGCATGTCTTTAGACTACAATAGGGATGAGGTATGTGTTACATTGACGAAAACGACACATACGACACATATTCAACAAACAAGAATGTTTTTATTTGGCTTTCCAAATGGTAAGCTGGTGAATTCAACTGCGTATGGTCATGTAACCCAAACCTTGCACAGGGCGATTCCTCTTGCTTAAAGTGATGTCACGCTTGAAACTACATCTCACTTGCTTTCACTAACTTTCCTTTGACCCAGAGATAATCTCTTTTGCACTTCCAGTCAGTACGTGCTGAAAAGTGGTGCTGCCTTCGTACAGATGAATAGAGTGGTGCATTAGTTTGTTCTCAACTGCGCACCCCTCGCGACATGGCAACAAACAACAGCACAAGCAGACTGTCACTTTTAGTAGTCAAAAATGCATTGTGCTGTTGAGGTGTACTAGTGCAGGCATCTTTACCACAATGCAACTGCTAGACCATTGCAGAACAGACTCGAAATTTCGAGAGCAGCGTCGAGAGAAAAACTCAGACTGTGCCTCTGGGAAATACAAGATTACAGGCGACTAAATCAAGAACGCAATCCAGAAAAAGGCAGAAGTTCAGGGGAAGATGGAAGCGAAGAGATGAGAAATTTGTGAACACGTGGTGTCACTGGAGCCAAACTTTCGACAGGTGGACTTTTCAAGGCTGCAACTCAACCAAGAACTTCTACAAACTAAGGTTGGCATTTTGACACTTTACCAATTAATCATCGAATGACTTCATTAAAAGGCTTATTGCCTCACGAATCAACTGCCACAAAAAATTTTTGAATCCGTCAAGTACGAGGGGAGTTACAGGGATTTGTCGCACGCTTTAACCCTTTGTGGGACGGTGGGACTCTTATGTCCCACTTTTTTCTTAGTCATGCTCTAACATTTAGCTTTAGATCAAAACCACTGAATCGATTGCTTTCAGACATTTAGTGCCACTGCGTGGATGTTCTGTAAAGTGGTTTTGGTAGTTGTTTTTATGGTATTTGCAAGGTGGCAGCACATGCCTGTGTTCTAAATGAACCATTCCGCTTGCGTGCGCTGTATACTTTTTTCAGCAGATTTTGGTGTGCTCTTCACCCAATTCAGCATAAGCAGTAAGCTTGAAAAGTTTATTTCATACTCATGAGTGCCTAAATGTGCTATTATGGTGGTTTTCTTTGTTCCTACCCATAGTGTTTCCTCGAAAATTTGTGCAATGCAAAGTTGACAACCTTTCAGTGATATATAGTCTAACATTGTGTGCAGCTGATTGCAGTATCCGATTTTCATTCTGCTTCACACAGGGAAGTCTCTGTCCGTGGAGGAAGCAGTTGAGCTACCTCCACGGACAAAAATGAGACTGTTGCAGGCATGCCCAGTACCCACATCTGTTGCTCGAGTGCCGTTAGTGAGTGGATGTACAATGGATATTGACCTTTTTGTGATAGAGAATAGGTCACTTGGGTTTATGGCATCATTTGTCGAGAGAAGAGTGAGCGATTTCTAGCCGACTTTGAGAATTAATTGTGAGTTCCAAGACGTGTGCTGTGCTATAATGTTGGGATCACGAGTTCTCAGGAGCCTCGACTACCGATCAGCACAGCTATATAAAAGGGCCCAGACACATTTTTTCAGCATAGTCAGAAAATGCTGCCGAGTGGTAGTCGAGGCTCCCGAGAACACGCGAGCCAAACATTATAGCGCAGCACACGGCTTGGAACTTAGAATTAATTCTCAAAGTCGGCTAAAATCTCTCCCTCCTCTTTCTACAAATGATGTCACCTACCCAAATTCACGGCCATTGGCTGATTTGAGCATCGTGCGCTGCATAGTTAAGAGCCCGACGCAGGAGGCCACCAAGTGCCCGTGCGTGCACTCACAATCACATTCAAAGTAAGCCATGCGTCCGAAGAAAAATAAGAAAAAAGAAAAAGTGCTTAAGGTCATCACGCGCATGTGACGCAACTTCTTTCTCCCGTGCCATCCCTCCCTGCTTAGCTTCCAGCGCGCTCGTCGGGACGAGAAGAGAGAAAGCAATTAAAGCATGCGACAAATCTCTAACTCTGCTCATACTTAGCAGATTCTAAAACTTTTTGCAGCGGTCGATTCTCGAGGCAATAAACTCCTTTAATGAAACCATTCGATGGTTACCTGAAAAAGTGTTGCAGGGCCCCTTAAAGACGCTCTCCCCTGCAGGCACAAAGGCCGCACACCCAAGCAGTTGCTGAGACGAAGGCTGTGTGCTACTCTCTCGCTGGGGACGAGGGACATCTTGTAGCTCTCAAACAAATGCTCCCCGCGTCCCCATGGGGAGCAACTGCAGTGCTTAACACAAAGCAACCATTCCTGTGGAAACTCTAAGCACCTCCAGCTTCTAGTGTTTACCGACATAGCACTGCCATTATGTCCAGTAATTGGGACCGGCATAATGAAATGATTCTCTGCCAACGTCATTCATTTTCATTTTCACACTTCATTAGCGGTCATAGTGCTGTTCTGCCAGCATTAACTAGATTGGCTGGCCATAGACAATGGATAAGTGGCACAAAATTTAAGAGAATCACTACATTGTGCTGGCCCAGAATAGCGGGTACTGATAAAGTGTTTCAAAAGACTCTTAGTGGACTTTAGTGCAAAAAAACAAGGACAAAGAAAGACCTTGCAGGCAAAAAAAAAGAAAAGAAAACCACATGTTTAGACACTTTAAATGGCAGTCTTTCTACAGCACAACAAAACAGAAGGTCCTCGAAAACAGTAGACAGTCCCTTTTAAGTTTAGATGTCATCACAACAGAATGTACAGCTTATTAACAACAGATAGAAAGTAACTGTTTTTATTTTATGAAAGCAGGCTTCAAGAACAATGGATTAGTAATTTTCTTGACAACAATCCTGATGCTAGACCTTACGGTCCTCTCTTCAAATACCAGATCAGCCTTCTCACACTCTTCTTTTTTTCCCTTCCGTAAAACCTTGCAAGGCCAGTTGTTTAGTCCTAAGCAAAAATAGTTTGTCTTCCAAGATCATGGTGGATCACATGTTTTGAATTTACAATCACAGGCAAAATCCATTCTCCATTTTTTCTTTACAGAGTGGCATTCAGGACCTGCACAATAAAAAAAAAAAATGTTAGCATGGTTCCAATTTCCAATACTTGCACACTTGGGAAAGTAACAGCTTTCAAGCAGTAAAAGAATAGTGGCTAGGTTAAAGCTTTTGCTTCCTTTAACTTCAACTAATGGTTTGAATATTTAAACCATGTATTGCTGTTAACAAATACATAATCACGTGCTACACAATACAAATAGTTCAGTTGAACCCATGTACATCAATTGAAGTTTGGCATAATCAGAAGGCCTCCTCAAAGGGGCCTCTCACCAAACTTTCGAACTGCAAATGAACAAGTGCAGTGTGTAGATCACAATGTGGTTATTGTGTCTCCGAAGTATATTACAGCTGCACGGGACAAAAATGGCCTAAATTTCTAACAGAATGACGCACACGCTTCCTTTCTATGAAACCATGCTTTACACTAGAAGAATTTGTTCCTGGGCGAGTTGGTGCCCAAGTTTGCTAAACATGTTATTTCCGGCGCAATGCTTGAAACATGAAGATAGGACAGAGAAAGAGAGAGATGACTGCCAAAGACAGATGGGTGCTCATCTGTCTCTTTCTCTGTCCTATCTTCATGTTTCAAGCATTGCGCCAGAAATAACATGTTTAGCAAAGATGCCTTACACAAATGCGCTACGCAGTTAAGACTGCAAATTGGGCTAGATGAATTTAGATTTAGTTCGTTTCTTTTCTGCATCCTTTTGCATGCGCTGTCAGTTTTACACCTTCCACCATGCCTACGTAACACACACTGCTTAAAATGCACCTCGCTATGCAATGATCACGGCACGCTGGCTTGGTTTACGATCGGATGCAGAACGCACAATGCTGCCACTGGAAATGCTCTGTGAAGCAAGATAAAAAAAAAGTGTAGGGGGGGGGGGGGTGCAGGGGAGGCTTGACACATGAACGTAAATGACACGGACCCCTGGCTCTAGCACATAAAGTTGACTTGTTAAACGAAACGGAACCTGAAGGGACCAGGAAAATATGTTCCATTTAACAGAAGTTCCATTTACTAAGAGATGAACTAGAGTGCAGAATTCAAGTACAAAACCAATCATGTTAAAGGGAGTTGTTTCATTACACGCATTTATTCGAATTTAGGCCGATAGTTTTTTCGAAATTTCTTTGTATCAAACTCCAGGGTCGGCTTAGATTCGAGGATTTCGAAAAACGCACCATTTTTCATCGAGTCTCGCTTCGAGTGGGCTGTGTGTGGCGTAGCTCAATGGCATCAAACGAGCGTAGTCATTATAGTGCGGCATATAAAAGGAAAGTTGTGCTAGCCGCGGAGTCGTCCTCCAACGTTCAAGCCGGGTGGGACTTTGGAGTGGACGAAAAGAATGTTCGTTGCTGGAGGGGCCAACGGGAGAAGCTCTTCGTGTGCGCCGCAACAAGGATGGCTTTTACCGCTCCACGGAAAGGCCGTCACCCTGAAATGGAGACGGCAGTGGCCGACTTCATTCGGACGCAGCAAGCAGCTGCCCTTCCAGTGACAACGGAAGTGCTCCAGGCGACGGCGAGGGCGCTTTCAAGGGAGCAAGGTGTTTCGGCGGCAGACTTCAAAGCCAGCCGAGGCTGGCTGCAGAAATTCATGAAGCGCTTTGGCTTCAGCCTCCGTCGTCGCACCTCAATCGCCCAAAAGTTACCGGCTGACTATGAAGAGAAGTTGCTGGAGTTCCAGCGTTTCGTGCTTCGGAAGAGAGAAGCGAGAGTGTATCTGTTAGGCCAAATCGGCAACGCGGACCAAACGCCGGTGTATTTTGATATGCCGGTGGCGTACACAGTCTCAGAAAAAGGGGCCAAGGAAGTGAAGGTGCGCTCTGCGGGCTATGAAAAGCAGCGCACGACTGTGATGCTGTGCTGCACAGCGGACGGGCACAAGCTCCCTCCTTATATCGTTTTTAAGAGGAAGACGCTGCCTGCCAAAGAGGCCTTCCTGCGAAACGTCATTGTGCGGGCCAACGAGAACGGCTGGATGACCAGCGCCATGGTCGAGGAGTGGCTGAATATCGTATGGTGGCGGCGTCCAGGCGCCCTTCTGTGCAAGCATTCTCTCCTTGTGCTGGACTCGTACCGCGGGCACTTGACCAACAGGGTCAAGGCTGCGCTGGCTGAAATGGACACCAACCTCGCCGTGATACCGGGTGGTATGACGGGCCAATTGCAGCCACTTGATGTTTGCATCAACAAGCCGTTCAAGGATCGCCTGCGGGGATTATACACGGACTGGTTAAGCACCGAGGACCACCAGCTGACGCCGACGGGCCGCATCAAGCGGGCATCACTGTCTCAGTTGGCAGGCTGGGTGGCTGCAGCGTGGGACGACATCCCAGGAACTTTGATCGTGTGCTCTTTCAAGGAGTGCGGCATATCAAATGCGCTTGATGGCACCGAGGATTGCGCACTGTTTGAGGACAGCGACAAAGAGATCAGCGACGACGACTCGAATGAGCGCGGCATCTTGATGATGAACCAACTGCTCAGTTTCATCTTCATATTTTCAATAAATGTTTTCTCTTTGTGAATTTTACCCAGCCTACATTCGAGGTAAGTTTTTTTTTTTTTCGGGCTTCGGACTTTAGAGGGTAGGCTTAGAATCGGGGTCGGCCTAGATTCGAGTAATTACGGTAAGCAGCAGTTCCGTTTAACAGATTTCCGTTCACTGAGAGTCTACTGTAATAAAACACGGGAATGAAATGGCACTTGCACATGCTAGCCTAGGCAAAGGGACAAGTGTTTGTTGACAGTGGTGATGGCTTCCCAGCGGCATCATAATGGGACAGTTTAATTTATTCAAATTCCACCAATAATGAACAAATTTGACAAAAAAATCTTTCAGGTGAACACTTTCTTAGACAGCACCTTACAATTTCCTGTGTCCTGTTACCAAAACTGCAATATCTATACTGCTATTCCCGAGGGGAAATACTGGTGCACAGCTGGCCCGTCATAAATACATACCATATGAATTTATTTATAACTAAGCCAGAACAATAAACAAAAAAGCAGGACAGCAAACCAACACTCAATGAAGAAATGGCATGACTGAATAGTCACTGCTGCCAGTTTATTGGAGGCACTGCCCAGTGATGTCATTAGTGCCTCCAGATGGACACAAGTAGTACTATAACATTCTCACGTCGGAACGAGTAGGTGGACAATACATGTACAGTAAAAGCTCATTAATTTGTAAAATCGGATAATTCGGACGTGTTCACTGGTACCAGCCTGCATATGCATTGTTTAATGGCATCAAACTCTCGTTAATTCAGTCATATTTGGTCGGATGATCCTCGGAGCCTGCTGAGCGCAAAGTGTTGCAAAACAGCGAAAATGGTGTTTGCGGACAACCAAATCGAGGCAGTGCAGTCAGCATTGCTATCTTCATCAGTTAGTGACCATGATTTTGTTCACATGCAGCTCCGGCACTGAGCAGCTTTGTTTTGACTTGGCGCAATGTCACAAAACTCGAGCATGGCAGAAGCTGTTGAAGATGAGCTTTCAACCACGGTTCACGTGCTGGCATAAAACTCGTTTACTACATCGTGATGGACAAACGATCAGTTGCCGGCCATTTTACCAGTGAAAAAAAAAAACTATTGTCATGTGCGCGTGGTGGTGGTGGCGGTACGTAATAAGGGAGGGTTGCAGAGCCAGTTTCAGGCGAGTCTTGCGCCGCGGTCACATTGTCAACGAAGTCGCAGGATGACGAAAATTGAAGACTTTACAACTTTACACTGCTCTTACACAAAATAACTACATACAGGATTTATGTGTTCCTCAAGAAAATAAAAGTGTATTGATGTAACAGACATTTTTTTTATTGTTTTCTGGATAATTCAGCATTCAGTTAATTAAGACATTTTTTCCGGTCCTATGAAATTCAAATTAACGAGCTTTTACTGTAATGAATGGCCATGTAACAGTGGGTGCACCAAGGTGTACATGTGGCTCCATAGATTGATGGCTTCTGTGCCACTGCAGCAGTTGGTAAAACTTAAAGCTCGGAAATGGCTTGATTACTCAAAAATTCTATTTAATGATAGCGCAGGCTGAAGACAGGGACAACAGAAAAGGCACACTCAAAAAAGTTGTCTGCAAATCAATGTAGTTGCATTTGGGCAACCTGTAGGTGTTTAACCCTTTGAGGGTTTTTGCCGTACACGTACGGCATCACCTAACAGGCACCAAAGGGTTTTTGCCGTACATGTACGGCATTGCCTGTATGTTTGGTTGATGGCTGTCTGATGCTGATGGCTGTCTGGTTTCTAATCTCTCAAAGGGTGACTGCTTGTGACTCTCTCATTTATTGCTCCCCGGGGCACGATTACATCTGTTACTGTGCGGCACTAAATTACACGGACGACGCCACTGTGGTTGCGTTTCCTGTGTTGGGGACTCGGAAAACTAACTCTGTCTCATTGGCGATAATACGAAGGATTATTACTATAGCTTTTTCACTCGTTTTGCTTTCCGGACGGGCACACAACCATACAATTTTCTTCCATGCGCTCACTCATGCAGTTCGCTTATGCTATGGAAGTGCGCACCGATTGCTCCGCTGCTAGCGAGTCGAGCGACGATTCTTCCCAAGTGTATTTTTGTATGTCTGTGAGCTATGTTTAATACAACGCATAATTTTTATTTGAAATCAAGGCTTCGATGGATGCCCGTCTGGTCGAGAAGAATCATTAAATAAAAAGACGAAGACGCCGACCACAAGAGATAAAAAAAAATTAATGTCTTGTGGTCGGCGTCATCTTTTTATTCAATAATTTTTATTTATAAAAATCACCAGTTTTTTTTAGGATTTCGCTTGATGTTACTCACGAATAAACCATGTGTATGTAACAACAAAAACGATTTTTTTTTCGTCACTTTACAGTCACACAGAATAATTTTACAATTTTTTTAACACGAAAGTGTTTTATGCCAGGGTCTACCAAAACTTCAGCGACGTATTTCCGTCACGGAAATGATGTTGAAAAAATGTACACCATCAGATGGCAAAGAAAAAAAGTTCCGTCAACGGGCATCAAACCCAAAACGGCTCGGTCCGTAAGAACAGATGCCGGGCACGCTATCCACTGCGCCACAGTCACAGACTCCAGACGCTTTACAAATAGTACGCCTTTTATATCTCACACTCTCCTCTCACAGTGCTCTCGGTCGGCGGGGTGGTGTTGCCCTCTATGAGCGGTAAAGTAATGTAATTCATCATTACTGTGGCCTCCGCGATTAGCACCTGCAACGCTTGCTGCTAAACGTCCGTCCCATTCGACGCGTTTTCAATAGAATTGCAATTTTGTCAATGCCTTAACACACCGTGAGGTGGCGATCTTAGCCCGAGCGTCGTAAAGGCGTCGGTCTCGCTCATAGCATCACGCTAATCCAAACCAAAAATACCTCTGCGACGCGCGCCTGCCTCACCTGGCTGTAGTACCGCGTTCCCCGCTTCCGCTCCCCCCGAGAAAAATCGCGGCCGGGCTACAGGGGTGGCGCGACGCGCTTTGAGTTTCCGTCTAGTCCGGCCGTGGTGTTCAATCGCACTTTAACATGCCGCGGGATGGCGACCAAGTTCTGCGACGCTCTTCTGGCTATCACACCTCGTTCTCTGATTACGCTTTCACCGTTAACTACTACAGCTACCACAAGGGTTTATTTAATCATTGAACGTGTACGTTAGTCGTCGGGATGGAGATGAACCACTTTGCATCAAAGTGGGTGCATCAACGTTAAACGGTGCTATAGCTGCTAGACATCTATATACATTGTGCAGACTCTCTCATATAAATGTATAACAAACATTCAACTACTTCTGCAAGGACACGTTTTACCTTCGTGTTATTCCGATTCCTATGACGGAGGGATCAACTATGTTTTTTTCTTAAATAGAATCGTCTGAAGAATTTATTTCAGCAAAAAAAAAAAATTACATCTTTTTGGACTGCATTTAGCAAAAAATTCGACCCTCAAAGGGTAGGTCTACTGGTGGACACCGAGTGGGTTTTGCAGGGTCAAAGCATCACCGACACTGATGAAGGGGATCTAGTGAAGTTGAGCATGTGGAAGGACATGTATATTAAATTCAGAGGACACAATGCACTTAGTCAAAGGTACTATACGTATGAGGCCCACTCAAATGGATACAGTAGAACCCCGCTGATACGTTTTTGAAGGGACCATAGGAAATAAACGTAAGAGACGGGAAACGTAAGAGCCGAAAAACAGGAAAAACGACAAAATATTTAGTGGTACACAATTTTATTTCAATGCTTACGAGCAGCATGAAAATTGGCGCGCTCAGCCGCGATCTAGTCAATGTATAGAAACACGGAGCTGGGGACGGCCTCATCCACAGAAATGTAATGAACGTATGTGATCTTTTTAACACCAACATCTGTAGGCATGAAAGAACTAAGCACACGCAATCACGACCAGCGCGGCGAGTCTGACCGTGAACCGCGCGCACGACCATGCGAGCTCCAACCAGCTCGAACTCCTCCCGTCCTCCGACAAATAACGATGATGATGAGTCTACGCCAACGCGATGGCAGAAGTGAATGCCAATCTCGAAGGCCTTGCTTTCGCAGGCAATTACGTCATAGACGCCATGTTTGTGCAATACAAATCTCAAAAGGCTATACTTTTGTCAATAGTAAATGCCAATCTCAAAGGCCTTGCTTTCGCGAGCAGTTACATCATAGACGCCATGTTTGCAATACGAATCTCGAAGGCCATGCTTTTGTTTGCATCAATTGAAAGATCCTGTTGCTTGCGCCTCTCATGCGGCTAATATTACGGGCAAACCAGGCCAAGCTGCGTGAAAATGCACCATGGCCGCTCTCTTCGGTAGTCACTCGGTCGGCTCCGAGCGCACTTCGCGACGTATCATACGGGAACGGTCCGACAGTTACGACGTAACAGCGGAGTTACCAATACATTGTATCCTATGGGAGCTATGCCGGGTCCGGCGGAAAACGACGTCACAGCCGGGAAAACGCAGCAGTGAGGAACGTAACAGTGGGGTTCTACTGTATAATAAAGTGACCACCCTCACAGAGCTGTAAATAACCACACACCTGGAGTCACACTTTAGAGCAAGCATAGTATTTAAAGAGTATTATCCAAAGTGCATATTAAATTTAAAGCAGATGTTGCCCGACTAAAACGGTGGAAGAATAAGTCCTGCTCCAGCGAGGTGCTGTGCCAGATGTCATGTCAAGACAAAAGGAAGCTATTCCTGATAAACTGTGACGATCAACTGTGATAAGACTAGAGAAAGTTCAAACACTACTTTGTCCCGAGTTGCAACTGAACTCAAGGTAACACAAAGAACCAGAGGCTGCACCTTGCTACATGTTTGGTTAGTTCAGACACAATTACTTGCACTGTTCCAGTGAACATATCAGACAAAAAGTAAAAAAAAAATCTACATAAGAGAGCAATGTCACAGAAAATTGCTGCTAGGTATAGAACTGCTGACCTACCGCACACACTGCCCTTCTGGTGAAAGGGGTCATTTGTCCATGAACCACGGCTTCCCGTCATGAGTGCGCCGGCGTGTCAGTATCTCACAGCCAGTATCTGTCACAAGCAGTGTCTGCTCAAACTGAGCCGAGCGCTTGCCGTCCGCTGTTACTGCTGTCCAGTTGTCAGGCCACACCTCGTCGTGCCACGTCCCTGCATGTACAAGGATGAGGGCAGGTCAGCAGCATGAAGTCGAAGAAGCGAATTTCCCCCACGTAAAGAAAAGAAAAAGCGATTTGATGGCATAAGTATTAAAGGACGCCAAAATGGAAACCTCAAGATGTTTTTGTTGTTTGACTGTCCTATATACGGGGGCACTTCCGACTGATTATTAGTGCCCAACGTTTGCTTTAAGATATTTTAACCTGGTTTTAAAGTAAGTGTGAGTGCTCATCTGAGTTGGCAGCACCTCACGGCATCACCACTGGTATAACGTGGACCGAGGCCTCATGTGACAATCCACGAGTAAACAAGTACCGTCGACGTCGGAGAAGATTTGCGGGGCGTGCACATTACCATGACTGGCATCCGGCGAGGACTATTATCCCTCTTGTTCTGTTGCATGGGCGATGACCATGCAGCGCTTGTCCTGTGTGTTTCCTTTCCGTCGCCATCCGTTTTTTGCGCTGTTTATTTCAATTATTTCAAGGACCCAGTGAATGGTCGCACACATCAAAGGTTCACGCTAGAGATGTGCGAATAGCAAAATTTTGAATGCTAAAATGAATTCGAATATTAAAATTTGAGTGTGAATCGAATAGAATATTTTAAAAATATTTCTCGAATCACGTCACCCAGGAAAAGCTTATACGGGCTGAAAATGGGAGAAATATCCCGACTTCGATGACAAGCTCCCACCCAGGCATTCTCAAGCAGCTCCTTATAGACCGAGCTTATCAAAGTAACAGCCCTTCAATAGGCACACGATCGAGGCGTTTCCACAAGTGACCTCAAAATCGGATTGCTGAATGAAAGGAGCTACCAGCACAACAAATTTCACTTAATACGAGGGCACACTGTGCTTAGCACTTTTATGCTGCACTATTTCTAGTCTGAGCGCAGTGGTCGAGCTACCTTGCCTAAAATAGCATCAGAGTGCGGTGATAACCGTTAACCTTTTTGATAGGTCGAAGTGTGCGAGGAGAATTGGAGTTACGCGCATTATTTAGAAGCGCAGTGATTTGATTTTTAGCTAATGAAACTGTTGGTACGAATTGTTGGTACGCGTGAGCGACGCAGAGACGAGGCGTGTTGTTGAGAGTCTCGGTACCAACTAGCTTTATTTCTCGGCGAACTGGTTTTCCTTCTCTCCCTCTCCGCGCCTCCTTCGTGCCTTTGTTACGGCGCAGAGGGAGGAAAGGGAATGTCGTTCTTCCTCACGCTGGCAGCGCCACGGCTTCACTGCGGCGCATTTAGAGTTCACCACAGTACTCCCCCCCTAGTGAGAGCACGAGCGAAATGAAACGCGGCTACAGGTTGAGGCGATTTGGCGCACCTGTCCGTCTTCCACTGCGTGTGTGATATTTTTCAGTCACTTGGGTGTCCGTCGCTGGTGTGGGATGTGGCGCTGTTCGGCAGGTTTCAGGTGGAAGGGCGGAGGTTGCTGTCGTGGACTGGTTGGTCTCCATGTGTGCCGGCTTAACTCTGTCCAATGACACCACTTCCTGGCGGCCATGCCTTTCGATGGTAATCGTTTTTCTCCCGTGGCGGAGAACTCTGAAGGGTCCATCGTACGGTGCTTGTAGTGATCTTCGCACTACATCGTTGCGCAGAAAGATGTGGCTACACGACTCGAGTTCGCTGCTCACATATATGCTTCTTTCTGTGGGCTGTCGTGGAGGTGTCGGTCGAAGTTTTGTCATGATGTGACGTAGGCGAGATGCGTAGTCGCCAGCAGGAATGTGGGTCTGTTGTTGGTCAGGCACAAAGAACTCGCCAGGCAGACGCAGGGTTGTGCCGTAGACAAGTTCTGCAGCGCTGCAGCCGACGTCCGCCTTGAAAGCAGTGCGTATGCCCCAGAGTACAATGGGCAGTGCTTCGACCCAGGAGTGTTCTTCGCTTGCCATGAGTGCGGCTTTCAACTGTCGGTGGAATCGCTCAACCATTCCATTACTCATCGGATGGTAGGCAGTCGTTCTGATGCGCGAAGCACCGATGAGCTTTGTTAGACTGGCGAATAATGCGGACTCGAATTGGCTTCCTCTGTCGGTTGTAATGGATGATGGCACGCCAAAGCGACAGAGCCAGTGACTGACGAAAGCACGGGCAACAGTTTCGGCTGTGATGTCTGGCATGGGAACAGCCTCTGCCCAACGCGTGAAACGGTCAACACAAGTTAGCAGATACATTTGGCCCTGACAGGGTGGCAACGGCCCGACGATGTCGACGTGTATGTGGTCAAATCGAGCATCTGGCCCGGGAAACGTCTCCAACGGTGTCACGGTGTGACGCTGTACCTTGGAGCGCTGGCATGCGAGGCACTCACGAGTCCATTGTCGGGAATCGTGGTTGATGCCGGGCCATACGAAACGTGCCGTTAGGAGCTTTTGCGTAGCTCGGATTCCCGGGTGTGACATCTCGTGTAGCGATGCGAATACCTCGCGACGGAAGTGCATGGGCACAAATGGTCGTGGCTTGCTAGTAGACGTGTCGCAGCAAAGCCCTTCTGTACCTGGCAAGGGTAACCACTGCAGGTTTAGTGACGTCGACGTTTCTTGTAGGCGGCGCAATTCGTCGTCATCCCGTTGAGCAGCCGCCATTTTGCTGAGATCTATTCCTGTGGGACAGGTTATGGCGCTGACCGGGCTGCGCGAAAGGGCATCGGCGACAGCGTTGTCGACTCCTTTGATGTGGCGGATGTCCGTGGTAAATTCAGATATGTATGACATCTGCCGCAGTTCGCGGGCTGTATGGGCGCCCCCCTCAGCATTCAGTGAACGCAAGGCATACATGAGAGGCTTGTGGTCCGTCAAGACAAAGAATTCGGTACCTTCTAGGTAATGCCGGAAGTGCCGGATTGTCGCGTAGAGGGCCAGCAGTTCGCGCCCGAAGGTGCTGTACCGCTGTTCGGTGGATGTCAGTTTCCGGGAAAAGAAAGCGATTGGTCGCCACACTCCTTTGATGAGTTGTTGAAGTGCGGCACCCACAGCTACGTTCGATGCGTCGACCATGACGCACTGCGGAACTCCCGGTTGCGGGTAAGTGAGAAGCGCGGCGTCGGCAAGACGTCTCTTGATCTCTTGGAAGGCCGCTTGGGCGCCCTCCGTCCAGTAGAGCTCCTTAGCGGCATCCTTTGTATCCTTAGCGGCACCTTCGTGTGTCGACAGCAGGAGGTGGAGAGGCTGTAGAATAGTGGCACACTGGGGGATGAAACGGCGGTAGTAGTTCACGAGACCAAGGAACTCACGGAGCTGACGTTTAGTGCTGGGTTGTGGGAACTGCTCGACAGCTTTAACCTTGTCTGGATGAGGTTTAATTCCGGAGTTCGAGATGACGTGGCCAAGAAACGTCAGCTTGTGCACCCCAAACTCAGACTTGTCCGTGTTCACCAGTATTCCATGCTCTGCCAGGCACTGAAACACGGATCGCAGATGCACCTCATGTTCATCTGGTGTGCTGCTTGCGATGAGTAGATCGTCGAGGTACGCATGACAGAAGTCGAGGCCGTGCAAAACGCCGTTAATAAAGCGCTGGAATGTCTGTCCGGAGTTTCTCAAGCCGAAAGGCATGCGGAGGAACTCGAACAGGCCGAATGGCGTTGTTATCGCCGTCTTCGGGATGTCTTCTGAGGCCATGGGAATTTGATGGTAGGCACGTACGAGGTCGATCTTGGAGAACAGTGTCGCACCATGCAGGTTGGCCATGACGTCGTGAATATGAGGTAGCGGATAACGGTCGGGCACGGTTGCTCGGTTGAGGGCTCTATAATCCCCGCAGGGCCGCCAGTCTCCTGGTGTAGACTTTGGCACCATGTGTAGTGGAGATGCCCAAGGGCTAGCGGATGGGCGGATTATGCCGAGCTCGAGCATGTGGTCGAACTCCTGTCGTGCTACTTGCAGCTTCTGGGGGGACAGGCGGCGTGGGCGTGCGTAAACCGGGGGCCCTGTGGTGGAAATGTGGTGACATACATTGTGTGTGACGACCCCGCCGGTCTGTGGCGGCCGCGTCAGCTCGGGGAACTCGCGTAGGATAGCCGTAAAACGGGCGGTGCCCGGTGGTATCACGAGTGTAGGGCTGAGAGGCGGATGCTTAGACGGCTTTCCGCACACTTCTGCTTGTGAGAGGGGATCCTGTATACGCCGGTTGCGTACATCAACAAGCAGTCCAAAGTGACGCAAGAAGTCTGCTCCCAGGATAGCAAATTTTACGTCAGCTACCACAAATATCCACCGAAATGTCCTCTTGAAGCCCAGGTCCAGCGAGAGTGAGCGGTGCCCGTACGCCGGTATCGTCGTGTTATTTACAGCTTGCAACGGTGACGAACACGGGCCTTTGCGATCGGCTGGCGACGCCGGCACAACGCTCACTTCTGCCCCAGTGTCGACCAGGAAACGGGTGCCTTTCTCGCGATCAGTCAGGAAGAAGACCGACGGGCGACTTTCCGCTGAGCCGGTGGCACTTGTCGCCGTCAGTGCTGGCTCGGCGCGTTTCCCGATTTCTCGCACGGCGGCACGCATTTCCGTGCAGTATCACCGAACTTACGGTGGTACCAGCACAGCTGCCGCTGTTGTTGTGTAGCACTCCGCCGTGTGCTTTGGCTTCCGCTTGACTGCAGCGCCGCGACGGTGTCGGCGAGGCGAGAAATTTCCGCACGAATCTCCAACAAGGCGGGAGAGGGCGAGGCTTCGGCGAGCACCGTGGCAACTGCTGGCGTGGCGACGGCCATGAGTCGGTCAGCCATTTCGGCGATCTTGGAAACGTCCGTCTCTCCGGAGGCCGTGACGCCTATCCGCACGGTTGCGGGCAGTCTTTGAAGGAAAAGCTCCTGCACCAGGCGACTGTCGAGACCTGCTGTGCAGCCCGCTAGTTGCTGCATGTGACGCAACAGTTGGCTGGGTCGGCGGTCGCACAGTTCGTTCTCGCGTAGCAGCTGCTGCAGGCGCTCCGGCTCCGAAGGGGTTAGACGGCGAATCAGCGTCTCTTTGAGCACTCGATAGGCATCTTCGGCTGGTGGGGCAAGCAGAATGTCGCGCACCTCGCTCGCTGTGGCAGGTGGGATGTTGGCGACCACGTGGTGGTACTTGGTGTGGTCGGCGGTGATGCGGCGGGCGGCGAACTGCGATTCTACTTGGGCGAACCAAAGTGCCGGGTCGCTGGTCCAAAAGGGAGGAAGCTTCACGTCTAACACAGCTACTGTCGGGCTGGCGACGGCGTCGTGGTGTTCCATGTTCGGGACTGCGGGTCACCAATTGTTGGTACGCGTGAGCGACGCAGAGACGAGGCGTGTTGTTGAGAGTCTCGGTACCAACTAGCTTTATTTCTCGGCGAACTGGTTTTCCTTCTCTCCCTCTCCGCGCCTCCTTCGTGCCTTTGTTACGGCGCAGAGGGAGGAAAGGGAATGTCGTTCTTCCTCACGCTGGCAGCGCCACGGCTTCACTGCGGCGCATTTAGAGTTCACCACAAAACCATTATACTTATTTTCCGGAAGTTCAAATACCTCGAATAGTAAAATTCCAGTGCGAATCAAATCAAATAGCAAACACTATTAGAAAAATATTCTAACGTTCAAACATTCGCACACCCTTAGTTCATGCTACTTAGCAAAAGCAGTGTTGGCGCATGAATGGAGGGGCTTCAGGGCCCAAAACCTTTACCTTGCCAGTAACCTCGTACAGCAATTTCTGCATGCTTCACTCGTGCACGCTTCACTTGATTCTGTCACGCAACACTTCAATGTCAAAATGAAAGACTTTGGAAAAGTAGATATGCTATAACAAGAATTTGCCCTTCGGTAATAATAATTAATATCTGGGGTTTAACGTCCCAAAACCACGATTTGATTATGAGAGACGCCGTAGTGGAGGGCTCTGGAAATTTCGACCACCTGGGGTTCTTTAACGTGCACCTAAATCTAGGTACACGGGCCTCAAACATTTTCGCCTCCATCGAAAATGCAGCCGCCGCGGCCGGGATTCGATCCCGCGACCTTCGGGTCAGCAGTCGAGCGCCATAACCACTAGACCACCGTGGCGGGGCAATTTGCCCTTCGGTAAACCATGAGAAGCAAAAGACTGCATTGAAGTAGCACGCACCTTCCGATATCATGGGTTCAATAGTGAAACAGTGGCCAGCTTTCATCACACCAATGGCTTTGTTTTCTGCAAGACAAGGCAAAGAGTGAGACAGGAAATCCTAGGAATGACTGGTCAACAGATCACATCTGCATAAAATGTAATGTCACAATATGGCGAAATACTGAAAACAACCCAAGCAAGGCTTGGCCGTTCACTTACTAGCATAGTGCGGGACACTAGGGGCTGTGTGGAATAATCTGGAAAAAGATGTAAAGAAAGCACTATTATTAACAAAGAAAGAAACGGTATGAGCAGAGAACCACACATTGAAACCAGCAGCAGAAAATAGGCTCTAAACCATTTACTAAACTTTCTATAACAGTACAATAAACTCTTAAAAAAAAAGCGCGCTTTCCTTACAGGTTTTTTTTTCCGGCAACTGCCATGAAGTGGGTGCTTTTACCAAATATGAAACTGAAATCTGGTCAAGCTGTCCTTAATTATCTCAAGCAATCATGTGTACCATCACACGCTGCTTGAGAGCTCTGGACATGCACGAAAAGAACCGCTGCAAATTAGCGGCGCATTAGGTCTGCACTACTTTGTGTGCTGCATTGCGGCGAGCCTTGATGACAAAAAACAGCTGCCTTTTTACCTGTGAATGCCATGGCCACAGTAACTGCGCACAACTGAAAAGCCATGCGACTGGGCATGCTTCTGGATGATGTTTCCAATCTCCCGGTACCGCATGCCTGGTTGAACTGCATTCCAAAATAATGACCTAGTCAACATGACAAAAGCAGAGTGAAAGTAACCACACACCAACAGCTAACACAAGTTATGCAAGTCTTATTAAAGGGGCCCTGCAACACTTCTTGAACAGTCAGAAAACACTGCTGATGAGTAGTCAAGGCACCTGTGAACATGCGAGCCAAATAGTATTACAGAACTACAAACAGCAGGGAATCTACAATTTCTTTTCAAAGACAGCTAAAAATCGCTCGCTTTCATCTTGGCAAACTACACAGTCAGCGGGACTGAGTATGTAGTCAGTGGGATGCACACAGCCATTGGTTGATTTCATGATCACGAAAACATCCTCAGTAATACTTTTACTGTTCATTTTGATTTCAATACATAAAAATGTGGAAATTAATGCTACTGAGTGAAAAACCAGTGCACTTCATTGAAATGCAGTATTTGCTGCAGCGTGGAGCTGATTGTTGCTAGCTTTTTAAGTGCAGCGCATTGCCTACCAAGCACACGCTGTACTGGGATGCTTGCTGTACCATATGTGCACATTTGCCGTGGCAGTGTCTGTGCAGCAAGGATTGTTCGTGCCTATGCTACTCTTAATTCTGCATGAATACAGCGTGTCATCTCATGGTGACGGTGTTATTTTCATTTTCTGCAAGGGATGCACACTCCCAAAAGCAAACAGCGGCGATCTGTTCACAGGGTACCTGTAGTTGCAGAAACTTTTTTTTTCCTCTCCCTCTCTCCCTTCTTTTTTTTTTACCACCATGGGCCACCTACCACAGTTACTTGCGTAATGAACGTACTCGCATAATCAGAGGTGGAACAGGGTACATGGGTTTGGGAGCAGTCCTGGGAGCAGGCAAAAGTGCCTTTTGTAGCAGGCTTGGTGCATCCAGAAAGACGTTTTGGAGCAAGTTTGGAGCAGCCAGAGAGAACGTTCAGTGCAGATGTAGACCCTTTTGACAGCACTTGTGCAACATTTGTCCAATGTTGCATCTGGCAAACATTAAGCTAAATTGCACAATAGCTTTATTTAGCTATGTACAGCCACCCATTTTTTAAACCTGCACTTGCGAGTGTCAACCGCCGAGTCAATGAGCGCCATGTAACGAAGCACGGCGGCAAAATGAACGAGAATACGTGCATGCGCTCGATGAGCAGTCCTGTGCACCTGTCTATACTAGGCTGTTCCGGGAACCAAACACCAACCCCGCTTCTTTTGAAGGAGCCCTCCAACGCTCTTCAACGCCCCGCTTTTTTACTCGTGGGTTGCGTAGACTGAAGTATGGACACGTTAGTGTGGACGGGTAGCGGCATGCAATCCGAAGTTATTCGATCTAGAGAATTCAAAATACTACCAGAAAAGAAATGCCTGCCCTAAAGTCGATTTTCACGGGGTCACGTGACCGCATTTCACTCACCCTGTGACATTTCAGAGAGCCCCAATGAAATGAGCTGAATGCTCCTATGTAGGGGAAGCTTGCACACCATTGTTGCTTGTCCTTTACAACGTATTGTTGACGTTGCCATAGTAACAAATGTGGTGCCTGACACCTGACTTGTCAGAACTTGAGCGGGCACTACTGCTTTGAAGCGAGGCTGGCAAGGCTTTGTCTGCTGTTCCTTACAATGACATTCCATGTCATTCCCTCCTTTCATTCTGAGAAGTGAATTTGTGGAGCGCCAAGGGCAGTGAAACACGATCGCCCCTACACGGGTTGTTCGGTGAGCAGCACGACGAATTACAAGGTCATTTAACGAAGAAGAATACCGTATTTACTCGAATCTAACGCGCACCTTTTTTCCGGAAAAACGAGTCCAAAAATCGCATGCGCGTTAGAATCGAGTACCGAAAAAAAAAAAAGAAACTCGGTTATCCTATTGCCATCGACATTTCAATATGGCCGCCTCCTACGATTTCTGCCATTTTTTCAGTTCGTACGTGTGCTGAGGAGATTGTCATCCCGTTCTGCGTTTGCATCGACGGCATGGAAGTGCCGACTCCAAATACTCGACGAGTGTACCACGATGCCGCATTTAGAAGAATAGTTATTACATGTGCAGAGAGACGGACGGAAATCGGGCCGCATCGCGGTCGTTCGGATATAGTTCGGAGTTCCCGAAACGTGCGTGCGAGACTGGCGCAAACAGAAGCAGAAGATTTTTACAGAAAAGCTTCACGAAAAGGTTTCAGTGGACCAAAGCAGGGCCGGTTTTCCGAAATCGAAGAGCGTTGACAGCGACAAGGAGTTGTCCGACAGCGACGAGGTCTGATCCATTACGCGACTCGTATCGCCGCCGTAGTGGTGACAGTTTTAGCGGCAAGGCCCGCTTTTTGACTTTGTGTTTTACTTTTTTGAAACTTTAGTTCTTTAAAACCCAAATATATGTTCTTCTGAATGTGCGAAGTTTGACTCCTACGGACTTTTTTTGTTCTTTTCTCTCACGAAAAATGGGTGCGCGTTACAATCGATGTATTACTTTTTTTTTTTTTTGGTCGCGGAAAACGGGTGCGCGTTACAATCGAGGGCGCGGTAGAATCGAGTAAATACGGTACTTGCACCGCTTCAATAACAATCAAGAGCCTACTGCACGTGCGGAAAGAGGCAGCTCGCAAACGTACAGACACAAAAAGAGGGAAGAGAGAAGCGTTTCGTATGGACATCCGACTGGCGCAGGCAAAAAAACCAGAGGCGAAATGGCAGCCAGCGCCTCTGTCGTGCTTTGTAGTTGTAGTGATCTCTTTTGTTACGATGGCGTCTATTTGGAGTTCATTGAAAAAGCACAGAAAAGAAAGACGAAACCCAACAGAAATCTCAACTTTGATGCCACGCCACGATCACTTCTAACGTTACCTTTATCCAACCACAGGCTGGCGCGCATCGTCGTCATTTCTGCCCACAATAGTTCTGGCGAGCACCACTATGCGCTGATGCGATCAGCAGCGCTGTAGCGACTTTATTGTGTGATTAAAATACTAAATAACTTGATATCGGTGCTTAGACCTATGCTAAAATTATCCCCAGCCACCAATCTACACAATCCGCAAGTAAAAAATTGGGGGTTGAATAGTGTTGGAGGGCCCCTTTAAGGACCGTTACCGTCATCCTTTTTTCTTTTCTGAATGCTGCCATCAAACTACAAAAAAAAGGCCACGTGTTCGCGTGTGAGATGGATGGGATGTGATATATACCCGCTGATTATACTACGTATGTGCTTGTCAGCATTTGTTTTTCTTTTTCCTGTGGTTCACGCAGCACTTTCCTGAGGCAAAAAAGATATCTGCCAGTGCAAACAAAAAACAGGATAAAAAAGCAAGGACAAAAAAGCAGGTGGGGTTAAGTCCGTTTCACATAACAGCATGGCAGACGAAACGAAGCTGCACTGGACTGTTCATCGTGCGCATGCACATATTCTCATTCATCTCCCCGCTGCGCTCAGTCATACGGCGCTTATCGACATCGCGGGCAACACTCGCGCGATCAGGTTAAAAAATGGGCGGCTGTACGCACGTTCGTGTTGTTTTTTTCGTTCTGTCTTATATAGTTCGTCTCCCAATGGCAGCAGTCGTGCTAGCTAGTACAATGTCTGGATAAATGTGTTAATGTCCTGGAAGTTTTCTTCTAGGTTAAACTTCTCCAGAACTGCAAAATAATTCTGGTGTTTTATTATTGCGGTACTATGCAATATTGAACAGACTGCATGGCCTACTCCACACAAATTTCAGTTGATGGCGATTTTATCCATGAGCCAAGAAGCATAGACTGGCAAGTGGTATGTGACGTATAAAAGCCAAGTACCTGCTTCGATAGCCTTGCTGAGACACTCGTAAGTCACCTGAACGAGCTTGCGGCCACTTTCATCCACATTCCCGATGAACACAGTTTCATTCAAATCACCATGGAAGCCTCGGTGGTACACTGTTATGTCCACTGCAAGCACAGTTGAAAAGGAAATGGGGTACGTGAGGTCTCACATGTGGTAAAAGCTCACCTTTTAACACAATGAACACAATAGTCATTGCAGATTTCATTCCATCACATTCTTGCGTTCAAGTACAGTAGGAACACTGGTTAACAGACACTAATTCTGGGGAGAGGAAATTAAAATAGCACAATACGACAATAAAGAAATGCATTAGATAGATGCAAGTGCTTTTGCTCATTCAGCAGACTGGCCTCCTGCCATTCTAGACTGAACAACGCATGAAACTGCACACTGGCTACACAGATTGTCTTTTATCTTGGTTCTCAACAATCTGCTTCTTTACTGCAGCAAGAATCAACGTGACACAGAAAAGAAAACACGAAGCGCATGAAGAGGAAACGAGAATCGGATAATTTCATAACCACTGATCCAGTTCTCTTATACACACTGCAGGCTCCAAGAAACGCAACTCATCCTACACATGCCGTTAAACTGAGATACGTCATTTCCTTTCCCAACAAATCAATACAGGACAAACTTGCACACGCCTCCCAATTCTGTAATTGCTTCAGTTTCTCTTACTCATTGTGCGAGTTGATTTTGATAATGGCGGATGACCATGCATCATTTCATATTAGCATTACAACCACAGCCCTTACAATGAAAAGCCAGATACCCTCCAGCTGATTTTAAATCTTTTTTTGGATTGTAAAGTGTGCTCGTATAATCTGTCGTTAAGACACCTACTCATTTGAGCAATAAGATACTTTCCGGATGATAACGGAAACTTGTGCACAACACAACACACACAATCTACGGATCTGACAAGACGCTTTTTTTTTTCACAGCTTGAGAAAGCCACGTTTTTGGGTGATGTGATCTTGCAAAGCTCCCCTTGTTTGTTGTGTGCAGAAAATATCACGCGAACAGTTGCCCAGTGGGCTACTTTCTTTGTGGGAAAGAGTGTGCATGAAGACGTCTATTCCACTGCTACGAATGCATTCTCGGTTCCCCTTCGTGTGTGTGGTATTTTCTGTGTCAAGCTAACTCACAATGCAGTCATAGACCCCAACCCTTTTGTTTCTTTACGTACCACTCATCTTCTCTTTACTTCAGCAACTTTTGAAAGAGAGACTTGACAGGTGAAGCTTAGAAAAGTGGCACTTTACAAAGACAGATAATATGGCACGTGCTCATCACCCCAAAAATCGTGCAAATGCTGAGTCTTATATGGCCAAACCTACTCATGGGGCCATAACATATGTCGAACAATGTAGCATCTTAGAATGGATTTTTTTTTTTTGTATGGGATGGCAAGTGGTACCATCAGTCTCCCACACTTCTAGTCTGATAAGGAGCAAGAAAAATCCTTCCGCACAGACACCCAGCAGGCAGATTTAATTTTTACACCTTATACAATGGCACTGGAATATTGTACAAACAGAAGACATACCAGAGTTCACCGTACAGAGCTGCTCGTTATATCCAGGGGTGCAACAGCCGAAAGAGCATTTGGAGCATTTTGGAGCAACAAAACGTTGCTTTTGAAGCACAAAAATCCGAAATTTGTAGCAGGTTACGAAAAAAAAAAAAAAAAACCTGAATTTTTTTAGCCCGAAATCCGAAATTTGGAGCAGTATAACAAAGAATTTGGAGCAGTATAACAAGGAAAGCTTGCTTTTAGAAAACCAAAGAAAAATACGTACGAACCATTCAACATCAGCTAACATGTGCACAGTGCATGTATACACCACTATTTCAATAAAAGCAGTGTGTTAAGCCACCCACGGTGCAAACAATGACTAAGTCCACATTAGCATTTCCAGGGCCTGTCCAATAATTCGACAGGTGCTGCAAACGCTAATGTGGACCTGCGAACCTGGCAACCTCGAAATTCGGAAGATTCATAAAGCACGAACAAGTAGGGGTGGCGTAAAAAGAAAACTGGTGTACGTTTTTGTCTACTGTTTCTCAAGGCTGCAGAAACGCCATACACAGCAGCTCCAAATGATTGCCAATAAGCTTTTACACGTCAGCGATCATACTAGTACACTTAATTACACGGCGCGAACTCGAATGAGTAATTAAGGAACAAAATGTACTGTGTCCCTAACAGCTAGCCCCTTCTAAATATCAGCGATCGCTGGCGTGCGCGCTATCTCTGCAGCCATCAGCGGGCGGCTCGTATACCCTTCTACGTGCTGTGCTCTCAACGCGAAGACACTGTGCAGAAAGAGCATTTTTCCCTGGTGCGGCCGTATTCTCTCACACCAACGTTTTGTAGAGCTGCGCGAGATTGGATATAAAAGAGTTTGCTGCCAGCCTCACTTTGTATAACACTACAATTTGTTGCTGTCGCATTCATTGCTTCCTCCATGCGGTGAAACTGTGACTTTTTAGGGTTAGGGTTTGCACGTCTGTATTGGATGATGATGCCCACAGTGCAGATGACCAACGCGGCCTCCATTTCTCGCTAAAATTTGCGCAACTGAGAAAATTTTGAAGCTGGTCAGGCATTCTGGCGCAGCGTGGTGCAATTTCAACAAATTTCACGGTTTTGGCTCAGCTTGGCGCAAAAATAAGGAATTGTATCATTGGCGCAATTGGCGCAGCTGTTGCACTCCTGTATATCCAATATACTGTTAGAACCAGTATCGTTGTAAGTGGGTTTGACTGCACAGCGCTCAAGGATTGCAACGTGACAAGAAAAACAGTAATGACTGGCATCCGCTAGTGCTCGAGATAACCGCATCCTGTCGCTATGAATCCTGCTCTTTATAATTTTTCTTAATCATCAGTTCTGATGAAAGTTGCTATCTGAGATTTCAGTTTGCATTGCACACTGAAATCTCAGAATCTCAGACGGTGGCTATGGGAAGCCCAAGTAATAACACCAGTGAAAAAAAAATCAGGTGCGTAAAAAGTTTTTCAGTGACTATATTACATTTTTCTGCCAGAGTATACATGCAGAGCAACATGCAAACAAAGGCTTTATTTCCTACAACTTAAGGGCACAGGGTAAGCCCTGTACGTCCCATGCATTTTTGACCATGTTGAGGAACCGTTTTTCCCTGTATCTGAAAGAGGTATTCACATAATGCATATTTTTTATTTTTATTTATTTATTTATCATTTTCTCATTCATCATTTATCATATATAATTTTCTTCCAAATTTTGCACACCTCAAAAAGCCGATTCGTAGGCACTCTGGCTGGAGATAATGCTACCTGCCAAATGTCATCTTTGAAATGCAAGTGGATACCTAAGAAAAAAAACTTGGCAACAAAACTATTTTCGGTACCGAAACTAGAAAAAACTAGGCTTGTGCGAATAGGAAATTTTAAGCACGAAGCAAATTTGAAGCGAACAGTGATTTAGTAGAATAATTTCGAACCGAATTCAAATTTTATATATTGTATATTATAAAGAGAAATGAGCATATTTGTCATGACCCAACTAATCTACATAATATTCTTTAAAATTGAAACAAGGCATGTGCAAATGTTATTCTTTTTGGTTCAAAGGAAGTGGAAGCAACTTTGAATAGTAGCAGGATTTGACTGTCTGTAGAATGCAAGTGATAACCTGTAAAATATGTTACGTTTCAAAATTTACTATATTTAGAGCATATAAGCCAGTATAACAAGCTTTGAAACTTGAAACATGATGATTAGATGGGAGGGTAATATGCTCATTTAACCTTGAAGTGGGGCTTCGTGGCAGTGCGGATTTTTCCTGAAAAGGTGTATTCACGGCAGGCCCGTAGCCAGGAATTTTTTCGGAAGGGGGGGAGGGGGGGCAGGGCACTTGCTGAAAACCTTGACTACCTGAGAAAAACACCTATTTTTGTTATGTATTTTTGGTAAAAACACGTACTTCACCAACATTTGGTGGAAGCCCAGGCCCCTAGGCTCCCCCCCCCCCTTGGCTACGGGCCTGATTCACGGTATAGCACCCCTTCACTGCAGTGAAACCACCTTTGCAGGGGGATTACATGCGGACTAATATGCACCTATTCGTTTATTTCGAAATAATTTAAATTCAAGTCGAAGCAAATTCAAATACTGTAATATTTGTTCAAATATTCAAAGTGCTAAAATATTCGCACAAGCCTAGTTCCGCCCCGTGCTTGTTTCCTCAATCGTCAAACTACATTGCTTATCTATAGTCGGATACAACTTTAGAAGGCAGCGGCATTTCCTCCTCAAAGGCGGATCAACACAAGCCTGCACCAATGGGCGCGCACTCGGGACTGACGTCATGAGCGGGACTATTTCTTTAGTCGCGGAGGCAATCGGCTGCTGCGCTTCGGTCGTCTGGGCGGGGCCTTTCCTGTCTTCATAAGCTGTATCCGACTATAGTGCGGCGATGGACGAAAGAGCTGGGAGGAGTGTAAAAATCAGTCAGAAAAGCTCGATTAACTTCGCGAATCTCGCCCGTGGCTGCGATTTTGTTCTGGTCGTCGTCGTCCAACTGAGGTGCAGGGGTGCAACAGCCAAAACAGGATTTGGAGCAATTTTTGGAGCAGCAAAATGTTGCTTTTGGAGCACAACAATCCAAATTTGGAGCAGGTTACGAAAAAAAAAAAAAAAAAAAATCTGAATTTTTTAGCACGAAATCCCAAATTTGGCGCAGTATAACAAAGAAGGCTTACTTTTAGAAAATACAAAATACGTACAAACCATTCAATATCAGATAACTTGGGCACAGTGCACGTGAACACTGCTATTTCAATAAAAAGCAGTGTGTTGAGCCACCCTACAGTGCGAACAATGAAGTCCACATTGGCATTTGCAGGGCCTGTGAAATATTTCGACAGGCACTGCAAATGCTAATGTGGACCTGCGAACCTGGCAACCTCAAAATTCGGCAGATTTGTAAAGCAGGAGCAAGTGGGGGTGGCGAAAACAGAAAATTGGCGTACGCTTTTGTCTACTGTGTCTCAAGGCCGCAGAAATGCCATAAACAGCAGCTACAAATGATTGCCAATAATTTTTTAGACGTCAGCGATCATACTAGTACACGTAATTACATGGCACGTGCACGAATGAGTAATTAAGGAACAAAATGTGCTGGGTCCCTGACAGCTAGTACTAATAGCCACTTCTAAATCTCAGTACGCTTTTCCACAGAACACCGATGTACTGCAGCAAAAGTGGCTTAAAAAGTGTTCTGCACGCAATAAAACAAGCATCTGGGAATTTGAGAACCACTGTCGATAGTAATGGCGATAGTAATTATATGGACACACTCAACGGGATTTTGCCGTCATGTCCCGTATATAGTCCAAATCGATAACGCGTCCGATGCTCTACCACTGAGCTACGGCGGCGGTCATCCTCCCGTCCACTTTATGGGGCATATATGCGCATTTCCACACTCGCCGCCATGGCTGCAATCGGTGCTGACTAACACTCCTACGTTTAACTACGCATTTATACCCCATAAAGTGGACAGGAGGATGACCGCCGCCGTAGCTCAGTGGTAGAGCATCGGACACGTTGTTCGAAGGTCGCAGGTTCGGTCCCTGCCGGCGGCAAGTTGTCTTTTCGTCCACTTTACTTTCTTCACATTTATATTCCAATTACTACAAATAACGTCCCCTATACTTTCCTTGGCATTATTGTCTGTTAGTTCTCATCACTAGTATTCAAGCTACTTATGATAAAAAAAAAGAACATTCCAAGCATTGCAAGACATAATAAAACGCTGCTTGTGCATTTGTTTGATTCATGGAAGAAAGAACTTGACGTTACATTGGAGAATGGCGCGAGCTGTGCAAAAGTTCCGTTTTCACAGGGTTGTGCTCCGCTCGCAGGGTCGCGTCTCAGTGCTAGTTTCGTTATCGCATACTGCTGCGTGTACCTTGCACGCTCGTGAAAGTCACTCTAACGGAAACTTTGACCAAATGCCGTGTCTATGTGATGTTGTGTAATGTGCCCTTCAAAGCAGAAACCACAGCGTCGGCTGCCGGGCAGTAAAGGCAGGCAATGTTGGGCAAGGCAAATGCTACGTCGGAAAGCCTTTTCAGGCACGTAATTTGAAGGGCACTAACACTGTGCGGACCACTAAATCTTATTTTCATTCAAAATAAGAATTTCCTTGGCACGAAACAAGCACTACGAGGTTTCTGGAAAGCTATTTCAACAATCATTTGACTGCAGTGTCCCTTTAAGCAGATTTTAGCGATCTTGACAAGGTAGAACAACAAAAGTCAACCATGTTTGTATTCATTACCTTGAAATTCAACTTAATCTCAATACAGCAGAAAGGCATCAAATAAGCACGTATATTATTGATATAACAAAATAACTGCTGGGATGGCCTTCTCCCATCGTCGTATGCCATGCATAAAATGCTTTTACCTATAAAAGATATTTCACCTCATAGTGGTCCCCTATAAAGCTATAATATGAAGCCAAGGCAAAGGAAACATTTCTCATACCGCTCCTATTTCTGCTGACAGTAGGAGGCAACAGCGCAACATAATGCCTGCTGGCATCACGAAGTCTCACACTGTGAAGCTTCATTTTAGACAAACGCAAACTTGCGCTGGTCCAGAATGTAGCACAACAGAAAATTATTTCCCCTTACCGTTCAAAAGATCGCCATCTTGAAGTGGCCGCATGTCAGGGATCCCATGGCAGATTACTTCATTCACAGACCTTAACAAATGGAAGACAAGGTACGGTCATCTTAGCGTACTACAGTGTTACATGCAGGCATTTCAAGTTCTTCCCCCCCTCCCAAACAAAAAAGAGCTTTGAAAGGAATGATAACACGTACAGAACAATGCTTGCAGAATGCAAACTCCAAAACGAGGCTCGAGACAAAGCTTACGCGAACCTTCTCAACTTCAACATGCACAAAATTGCAACGATCAAATGTCTACCTTTGGTAGACATTTGATGTTGATTTCGGGTGCCCAAGCTGAAAAATGCGTAAAATGCAGCATTTGCCCAGGCACTTGCAATATGCCAGTTGAGTAGATGCGAACACCCTCTTAGGCCCGTATTCACAAACCAACTTTAACTTAGCGCTATAAGGCGCCCTTTCATAAGGAAGGCAAAAGTGTAAGGATAAGAAAAGGTCACAGTGCGTTTCAGCAACTCACCTTAATCTTTATTAGGGCAGCCTTACAGAAGCTGGCCTTGTCGTCATAAGGAGTGAGCATGGGAGCGAGACTGGGTTAGGCTTTAGCATAAGGGTTGCTTATGAAACGCGTTAAGGTGCCGAAAAGGCAAGGAGGGTAAAAGATAAGGATAAGATTGGTTTGTGAATACAAGCTAGATATCAATCACTCCGCGAGCTTAGTCTGTATTGCCAGACAGCGTGCTGCCGGGCCCACTGGGACTTTGAGATTGCGCGCAACCTATCGGTGAGCAATATCGGAGGCCATGACTGGGCGAAGCTCAGTCTAGTGTGCTTATGAGAGCGTTGCAATCGCCAACAATGCCAGCGTGCCTCATGAGTTGAGGCAGCAAGGCAGTGGTCAGAAGGAGGATATAGATATAATTGTCCGTAGCGGCCTTGGTACACGGTGTGTCGCTAAATTTGTGGCGCGAATGATTTGATGATGCTCTAGCCTAAACGGTGACAAAACTCCAAAAAACTGCTTCAGGGTCCCTTTAAGGGACGAAATGCATTGCGTACGCTGACAGCTGGTAGCCCCTTCCCAAACTTGGGATGCTTTCCCACACGATACCAGTGTACTGCGGCAAAAGCAACTTGAAGAAGCGTTCGGCACGTGATCGACCAAAGCCAGACCGTCTCGTTTTTTTTCTTCCTCGTCAGCATGCGATTGTTGGTGCACACGGTCTGGCCATTTTGTAGGCAGGCAATCGCTAGTTACACAAAGACGCGACTGTTCAGCTAGAAGCAACAAAGGCAGCAGATATTTCTATGCATGGACAAGCAAAAAGTTTGAATTAAATGGCTTTAAAATACATTGAAAACATAGCAGGCCAACCAAAAATTTAAGATTTGTTTGAATTAAATGCAAGTCTGAATAATCAGAGTTTGTATTATCGAGCGTCTACTGTACAAGAAAAATCGTTTTTCTCTTCAGTGTCCCTTAGGAGCAACGCCAACATTCTTTTTTTCTCATCATATTCAAAGTGATTGCTCTAGATTTTAAAATAAGATTACTACCACACTGGGGTCATTCCCACTAATATCAGCCATCGCCTGGAACTTCACTTAAAAAGACTGCAGCAAATGACATGCAGCATCTAGTACACAGTAGCTTTGAACTGCAACCTCCTTTTCACTGGTGCACCTTGTGCTTTGGGATGTGGCTTGTGAAGCACCTGGCACAATGGCGAAACTAGACACTGCTACGCACAAGGCTGTGGGTACAGTCGGCCAAGACACTCCGCGTCATACCTTTCTAAGAGTACGCAATCGCAACCAAAAATGTGCCTTAAATTTCTTAATCTGGAACACTTTGACAAGCTCTGCTTTGATGCAGAGCTCAGACATGTCCCTGAAATAGCAGCACCTGATGCTGTGTGCGCATCTGTGCCTCCTGCCGCACCATGTCATGCCTCCATCTTGAACGTATAAACAGCGCGAAAGAACGAGGACGAACAAAAGAAACGACAGACAATGGCGCTGAGTCGCAACTGAAGTTTTAGTTGCGAGTCAGTGCCGTTGTCCGTCGTTTCTTTTGTTCGTCCTCGTTCTTTCGCGCTGTTTATACGTTCAAGATGGAAGCACACTAACTTGCGCAGTTAAGCAATTTGACGTCATGCCACGTGGGCTGGCACGCAGTCAGCACGTATTCATAAACTACCAAAAAACACAGCCATATGTTCAAAACTACGTGAAATAAACACTGTACATCTGAATAAGCGCATATTCCGAGTACGATTCCAACACTACTTCTAAAAATATTTTTGCTTAGTATCTATTTAACTTTCTCGCAACAAGTTGTCCAGAACCTTGCAATAAAGTATTGGAAATCTGATGCATCCAATTACCATCCCCGGGGCCACAGTAAAGACCGGAATATAGGGTGACCCCCCCCCCCCCACTTTTAACTACTGAAAATCGAAAGAAAAAAAAAAAAGTACATGGAACGGCCAAAGTATCAGAAGGTACCTTTACTGCGAAACAAAAGCAATTTCAAATGGTGCACAGTGAAAATGCCATTTACTTACACGTAAGTTCCACTTGGCACAAAGCCAAAAGATTAGCTCAAGCATTATCTTCGTAAAACGTCACAACAGTCTTGACAGCTTTAATTTGGATGCACTTTGAGGTCCCCGGTAGCAATCACGATGCGAGCGCGGCTCCCGGTTAAACTGTGCTACCTTCGTCTCCAACTCTAGATACGCTGCCTGTCGTGATGTGATCCTTCAGCGTCTGCCAGTAGTGAATGCTTCTGTGGTGGACTCGATCTGCCCAGTGATCATAGCCATACGTGCCGCTGTAACCAGAGCTGCCGGCATTGCAGGAAGCAACAAAGAAAGAGTATCCTGCGAGATTGGAGTAGCGAGAACAGCCGGGCGAAAATAAACTTTCAGTTATTGTTTGTGACTCACGGCTCCCGCTCGTGTTCACGTGCGCTAGCATCCCAACACATCTTTCACACACTTCAGACCAGATTTCTTTGTGCCTTCGCGAACTCGATCGCCGTTTTCTTGAACGCTACGGTGAACTGTCGTCGGCCACCGGTCGAGAATGAGAAAAAAAGCTCGGAGCCCAAACAGATTCACAAGACAACAACAAAAGCGCAAAATGAGAAATGAGGCCGCCCACGGCACAAGGCTGGCAGTAAACAAAGCGACGCCAATGATTGTGATGGCAACAGAGGAGATTGACTTCAGTTGCCCGTAAAGGCCAGACTTCCGAAGTTTTCTGCCAATGGACGGGGGTCGACTTTTTATGGCTGTTTTTTGAAAAAAAATTCAACCTATATTCCGGTTTTTACGGTAATTGGCACGCGAAGGGGCTTATTTGACCACTTTTGCATGCCGCAAGGTGCTGATGCTTTGCTATTACAAAAGAATTGGGTCCCTATACCACAGCCTGGTTTGACTATAATGATGCCCATGTGGTTCTCTCACAAAAGCAAGAAGACAATGGGAGTCATGGGATATGAATAGGCTTGTGCGAATATTCGAGCACTTTGAATATTCGAACGAATAATACAGTATTCGAATTCGCTTCGATTCTAATTTAAATTATTGAAAATTTCGAAGCTTTCGAAATAAACGAATACGTGTATATTAGTCCGCTTATAACCCCCCTGTAAAGGTGGTTTTACTGCCGTGGAGGGGTGCTATACCGTGAATACACCTTTCCAGAAAAAATCCACACTGCCTGTAACCTCCTGTAAAGGTGGTTTCACTGCAGTAGAAGGGTGCTATACCGTGAATACACCTTTCCAGAAAAAACCCTCACTGCCGCGAAGCCCCACTTCCAGGTTAAATGTAGAGCTGTGCGAATAGGAAAATTTTGGGTGCGAAGCGAATTCAAATATTGAAGTGTGAGTGCAAATCGAATCGAATATTTTTTCGAATATTTCTCGAATATTTCTAGAATATGTCGAAGCGAAATCGCAGAAAAAAAAAGTTAGAGAGGATTCCTAAGCATATCCTTATGAGATAGCAACATGAAAGTGTTTCTTTTTGCTAGGTTGATGAAGCACTGGCGGGGTGATGTTTCATAGTTGTTTTATCAAAAATGAGGCAATGTAGAGGCCGAATTGTATTTATGTACATGATTTGGTGCAACCAAAGTCTTGCCGACAACACTTTACATGTGACAGGCAAAGATGACATTTCCTCAGCCTCTCCCCTCTTTCAACTTCTGTGGAAGCCCAACTGATGTGGCAGACAAGGGTGTGCTCCCTTTAAGTCCGGAGTTCCAAAACGGCCTCATAGACGTCGATATATAAGAACATCTGAAATTTTGGATGCTAAAAAGCTTCGGCTTCCGATTCTTCGGACTTCCTGCTCAAATTTTAGGTCCAAGACAGCATTAATTGAGCCCCCACCTCTGCCACATCTTTCATCTCCATGTTGGAACCAGCGTTTTCTTGAGTTAGTACATTTGCGACCGTAACGGAGCTTGAAAGGCAGCTTTGCCGCTATACCGGGGTGTGATGAGGTGAAGCATATTGAAAATCTAGGGACCACTTTCAATTGGACGTTGACTGTCTTTTGGCAAAATTCGACCGTAACGGAACTTGAAAGGCAGCTTTGCCGCAATACCGGGGTGTCATGAGGTGAAGCATATTGCAAACTAGGGACCACTTTCAATCGGACGTTGACCGTGCCTTGGCAAAGTTCGACTGTAACGGAACTTGAAAGGCAGCTTTGCCGCAATACCGGGGTGTGACGAGGTGAAGCATATTGAAAATTTAGGGACCACTTCTATTCGGACGTTGTCTCTTGGGAAAGTTCGACCCTAACGGAGCTTGAAAGGCAGCTTTGCCGCAATGCGAGAGTGTAATGAGGTGAAGCATATTAAAAATTTGAAGGGGTCACTTTCAATCGGACGTTGACTGTATTTGTTTTTGGGAAGTTCGAATAGCTCGAACAGTAAAATTCCAGTGCGAATCGAATCGAATAGCAAACACTATTCGAAAAATATTCGAAATTTCGAATATTCGCACACCCCTAGTTAAATGAACATATTACCCTCACATCGATTCATCATTTTTTAAAGTTTAAAAACTTGTTATACCGACTTATGTGCTCCAAATATAGTAAATTTTAAAATTTAACATATTTTACAGGTTATTTGCATTCTACCGAAAGCCAAATCCTGCTACTATTCAAAGTTGCTTCCGCTTCCTTTGAACCAAAAAGAATGACATTTGGACAAGCCTTGTTACAATCTAAAAAAAAACGTTGTGCAGGTTGGATAGGTCATGACAAATATGCTCATTTTTCTTTATAATATGTGACATATACTATTCGAATTCGATTCGAAATTATTGACCAAAATCACTGTTCGCTTCGAACCTAAAATTTACTATTCACACAAGCCTAGATATGTATAACACCGAGATGAAACAGCCAAGATGATTTGACTACAACAAAGGTATACCATTGGCGCGGCACAAAAAAGCAAAAGCACCACCTTACGTGCAACATGACTTGGGAAACTTGTAATAGTTGAGCGGAGATGGGTAGCAGTCACGGTCGATGCTTGCCTGAAATGAAGCAAAACAATGAATTGTAAGAATGGACCCTGACAACACACACTTGTAAAAACTCTCAGTGAAAACAGTTTCCAACGCACAAAGCACACGTAAGGAAATGCATGCAGTCTAACTACCTTCCTATGCGCCTAAACCAAGTTTGTCAACACTCAAAGAGGGAAGGTACCAAGGCTGTTTTTTCAACGTGCACGAAAAAACAAAGCGATGGAAGCAAGTTCACATTTTAAATCAGTATCAATAAAGCTTCCTTATAAGGCTTTTGACTCTCTAGATCTTATCAGGAGCAGTACTACCTAAGCTACATTCTTCTGCGCTCATTATTAAAAAATTTTTTTGATGTGTTGTACAGTAAATCTCGAAGCAGTGACTGCATGCAGTGGTTCTCACAGGGCAGAAGAGTGAAGTGTTTTACTTTTTTCCTGGGCTTGTCAACACCTCCACGACATGAATAAGCTGAATCGGACTGAACTATCGGATTAAATAGGAGTCGCACAAGGCTGCGACCCAAAGGATGCACTTAAGACCACAGTGCTAGCTGTGGATTCTTATTCACACATTACTGCAGCATGGCATGAAACAAGCACAAAATGACCCATAGTGTTTTCTGGCTACAAGTGGCAAGTCATAAGCCATTCCTTTGCAACTGTCACCAAAATAATCATGAACTAATTAGTGTTTTCCATAAACTTGAATAAACTGTGGGACTTCCAAGACAAAAAAACTACAAACACAGCGTAAATTTCAGTCAACTTCCGATTTTTCAGACTCTCTAGAGACCACAAATCCGAAAAAACTAATTCATGCTTTTTTATTCCACTCAAGCGGTCAAATTGCCGCAGCCACATCCGAAATGGCATCAATGCCTCCCAGTACACTTAGAGGGGTGAGACGGCTGAAACTGAATTGGAAGCAGTTCTTGGTGCAGCAAAATTTCGATTCTGGAGCAGAAAAACCTTGATTTGGAGCAGTTAGCGGCATGATATGTCATCCTAGTAGTTTGAAAAAATAAATTTGTAGCAATTTGGGGGGACAAGTACATATTTTAATTGGCTTAGAATACACATAACACTGAAACATCCTTTGGAGGAAGATTTTTTAACAGATTGTCGCCAGGTATGAACTACACTACCTCTTTACATACCATGCGACCTATCGAGCCCGTGTAACAAACATATGAAATATAATTGAAAAAGGGTTCTGGAAATTAGGTTCACCTCAAACATTTGAAAAAAAAAAAAAAAAAAACCGAAAAAGCATCACAATTATTTAAAAAAAAGGTGATTGCACAAGAATTGTACTTACACAGCAGTAGGTCTTTGCTTAAGATCAGTGATATGATTTAGCCGATTACAGCTTTGGCTTTTTGTACGTCTGCTTCGTCTGCTTATTTAGCTTTTCAAGCTTCCCAAGAGCTTCCTGTAGGTCAGTGTTACTCTTTGTCAGGAGAACATCACATTAAGCGCCTTCAGCTATCTGCTCGGCCACGCTGTTGGCATAGCGTCAAGTGTACTGCACCGCCGTTCACTGCCACCTCGTGCGGGACCACCTTCAAGAGTAGGGCGCGGGTGCCAAGAAACCTCGCTGCACTGAATATCTCGTCAAACGTGCGTGTGTGGTTCTGCAAGAGCAGCGCCGTTGTAAGCGTACTGTACACATTTACTGGGGGACACACAAACGTGCTTCGTATCAGTATGCTGCTGCCTTCTCGTGCAAAACCGCTAGAGCAGAAGTTCTCAAACTTTCTGGCCTTGGGGAACCCCAACGGCTGCGGAACCCCTAACTTTTTCTTGAGCATTAAGACAATCGAAAGCGCCGGAAAGGGGGCAGGTGATAACACCTCTCGACGCGAGCAACCACAGTATTAACACTGCCCTCACTTGCCTGTTCCCTTTTCTTTAATACTGAAGGCCATTGCCATTGATGTAGAACTCCAAGTAATAAACAGATTTGTGATAGCGGAACCCTAAGACGTCCTTCGCAGAACCCAGCTTGAGAACCCATGCACTAGAGCAGGGGTCGGCAACCTTTTGAGGTGGATGCCAAGTTGCATGAAGCCGTCGTGGCGGGGGCCGCACGGCAAAGCGGGGAGGAGGTGGAGGGAGAAGAGGAGGTGCTTTAAAGAAAAAATTCCGTGAACTCACAAGAATGTACAAAACTGGAATAGGAGTGATGCTTATTTTCCGCACGCATGTCACATATTTGCAATCTGCAACATAGGTTGCAAGAAAAAAAAAAGAAAACTCAATGCGACTTTCGACGCTGAACAATCTTAGCCAACTCGAAAATATCTACATCAAGGTAGACAGACACAGAAAGTCGTGGAGGCGTTCACCTGTTAGTCAGGAACGCATGTTTGATTTGATGAACTTCATTCTCGAGAAAGTCTGTTTGCAGACGCATGTACTGCCGAAAACTGTTATCATGGCTGCTGCTAGTTTATTCGAACTCGAAAACTTTGAGTCCGTGACGCCAGCATAAAACTTCACAGCGTCCTTTGCACTAAATGCGTCTTTGAGCTCATCGTCTGTCTGCATATCAGCCAGTTCCAACTGGTGCATATTCCCACCTTAGGTGGATTTTGAAAGAATCGGATCCTACACGAGAATGTTTTTGAAAATCGGAAAAGCTAACTTCGAACTTTTTTTTCCGGTGGGAAGCGGTGTGCTCGTCTCTCCCACAGAACATTTACAGCAAGGGAAGTGACAAAGATTAGACTAGCTAGCTTGCTGTAGGAGAAGGTTGAGTTTGAGCTCAAAAGCCTCAACGTCTTGAGCTCAAAAGCCTCAACGTGTGCGAGCATGCCGGACAAAAGTTTCCCTTTTTCTTATATGAACGCCATTCCCTGACCTAGTATTTCCACAAAGAATCTTTCTTCCCCTTGTTTGGACCTGTGCAAAGAAAGGAAGTGAGTACATCTGGCTAAGTGTGAAGATGGGGGACAATGCCAGCTGGAAGCGATCTTTCTTTACTTCTATCTAACCCCACTTGAGGTCAATTCTGCCATGTCGGCCTTCAGACAAGACGTGACAAGGGGTGGTGGGGGAGAGGGTTCTGATATCGTGCCAAGGGCCGCAGCTTGCCGACCCCTGCGCCAGAGCATTTCAGAGACGCGTCGCATGCAAGAAGCTAGTTGACACCACAAGGTGCTCGCCGAAGGCAAACGCGCGCGTAGGTGACCATACGCAGCAGCGCCGACACGAAAACCGCAGCTACCAGAGAAACATGCTAAGCACAACGAAGAACCTGAGAGTCAACTCCACTACGCATGCCACTCTGTAGTTTTCACTAAGCACCAGTAGCACCAGAATTTCTCGCACAAAGAGGCAGCATGAATGGCGGCGCGTTTGGGTTGTCGTCTATTAAAAGCATGCAGTATGCTTACAACTGTGCTAGGCCACATGCATTACCGAGCAGTTAACTGAAGATGCTTATCATAAAGGGTTGTCAGCGATTGAGTCGTACTGGCGCGTTTGCCGCCTGCCAACATGCTGCCTCCGTGCATTTCCGGTGCTTATCCATAAATACATCGCCACACTGTGCCGTGATGGTGGCCCCTTCGGATTTTCAGTCTGCTTCACCCCTCGACACTTTTAAGCGTTGCGGAAAAGCTGACTTTCGGACACTGCTACGGCCACGAGCAGATCAACTCACGAAAGCGCCGGTTCAAACCTACGAGGTGAGAGACACAGCAGAGGTGGGGGTTTAATGCCCTTGAGGACCTGAAGTTTGGGCAGAAAATAAAAAAAATCGGACCCTGAAGAGTTTCAGCATCCGAAATTTCGGACGATCTTATACATTGACGTCTATGGTGCTTGTGACAACGCCGAAGAAGTGTCCAAATTTTTTAGCATTTCCGAAAAATCGACAGTTGACTGTATGTTAAGTCATGTCGTTACTGCACAAAACCAAAGTTTGATCAATAAGTTTTGTGAAGTTCAAAAATGCAACACGAATACTGTACAACTGGCTACAAAGTTTATGAGACACAAGAAACAAAATGCATTTCCAAAAAGCCTGGGCAGATAGCCAAATCTAGTGAAGCTTCAACCTGCGGTAGTCTTTGCGGCTCACACTGTGAGAAGCCAGAAATTCCCGTTGGCCATGGAACCCATCTATCAAGATAGCTTCATGGGTTATGGAGATATTTTGCTGTATTTTATGCCCAAATGTGATGAAACTAAATCGATTTGTTTAGCTTTTCATGCTGATTTCAAATATGAACTTTTTCTTGTAGGTCAACTAGTTTACGAGATGCACAAAGCTGCCTCTCTGTTGTTTCCGGAAACAGTAGGAAAAACACGTTTAGCAGAAAATGAGTATTATCAGATAGCTAGACACTATATGTTATAAGTGCAACGCTACAAACAGTTTTCAGATCAAATCATAAATCACTCTGCAGTTGACTAAAATTCAATATTTGTACCATGACTACAATAAAGAAAGAACCAAATTAAAAAAATATATGTGCAGAAAATAACAATCTTGCTTTCAGCACTGTGATATACAGTTTGGGTGTTAAGTTAAAGTTAAGAATAATCACAGCTCTTGCTGTTCTAGATAGATCCCAAGATATCACTCGAACATGCTAAGTAGGTCGCGCCAAAACATTTCAAATTCAACTCATACTCCTTGCATATATCTAAACTGCTGATGACATACTGATCTAGTAAGACTAAAGTTAGGCTTTACATGTGGAAAAATAGTTGTAGATTTCAATAATTTAATAAAAAAAGAACTCTTTTTTTCTTTCACAATTTTTTGGTCTCTACACCCAGGATTCATTCCCCCTCAATCCTTTCAGCCGACTGTGCCTTCCAGTCACCTACCTCATGTACAAGCCTGTCCAGCTCATCGGTAGTGACGCCAACTGCGGCAGCACCAAGTGCTACATCCAGCACTTCTCTGGCCAGCTGAAAAATGAATGTGCTCCTTTAAATGGCAATGGTAAGGCTCATAAAACTGCCTGTGATGCTCAGAGAAGCTTGCAACAGCCCAACTCTAAGCAGCAAGAACAGCAGCTGCACCACAGTGCTGCCTGTGACACTCTAAGGTTTGGTCAACCATTATAAGGGACAACAACATAACTTGAATGTATCATCAACTTCATAAGAAAGAAATGCCCGGTGTGGTTAACTATGACAATGAAATATAAATATTACATACTGAGATTTGTACAAACAGCAGGTTGTAGTAATTCCTCAAAAGTACTAATTTGGTGTTCCCTTGAACCCAACTGTACACCTTACTGCAAGAAAGGTGAGGGCCAGGAGGCCTGCTGGCTTCACTTTTTTGCAATAGAGTGTACCTGTTTAGTACCATTTCACACATTTAGAACCCCACTCCAGCTAGATATAGAATATGTTGCTGCAGAAATATTTTTATCAATTTGACAGATAAGGTGCTAAAAGTGACAAATACAATGCCATTTCAGGGCAGAAATCACTGGAGAATAAGATGTTTGTTGATTTTTCACGAACCACCACACCTAGTGGCTGCGCTAAGCAACACGGTATGTGAAGTCAATCCCACCGGATATAGCACTTTTTAAAACAGCTTGTTTAGCACAAGTATACATGAATAAGAAAGGACCGACTAGACAGTAGGGCTAACAGTACGTGCGATAAACGAAGTGTTTTTACAAAACCTCACACCACCAAGCCCAAACATTCACAAGCAATTACTACCGTGCGCAACAAAATCCCATCGACATCGTCAGCAGTCGCCCACATCATGTGAACGCATAGTGGGCGGCTGCTTGGAGCTGTAATCTTTTCACTGGCATGTCTGGAATTTTAATGGCATCATTTCCATGACGTCGGTAAACCTCTGATGAAGCCCGACATAACACACTTTCATGTTAAAAAGATTCTCTCATTGGAACTGTGCAAAATGGCATGTTAAGGTGCTACAGACGTCTCAACATAGGCCAAAGTAGCGTTTTTGTCAAGTTCAGGCTCTTATTTCAGAGCCTTTGTGCTGCACACAGACAAAACAAAAATTTTAGGAGATAGTAAGTTTTAGGGAGAGTTCTATAACAATAATTTATACTTTTGATCTATAATCGTCTTTTGTAAAAAAATTTCCGAAAACGTTACAATTTACTCAATTTTATCTACGCGCTAATGAGTGAAAAATACAGAGCTACTATAAGGAACTGTCCTATAATAAAAGCACGATGCTCAAAAAATGCAGAAAAGCAACTGTTGAAAGGATGCGTCAAACGGTCAATTTATAACGACTTTTTTTTCGCACCTAGTTTTCCATCATTTCATGGAGTTAAATGGCACTCTAGTGCCCCAAAAATTTTTGCCGCTTAAAATATTTTGGAAAAATACTGTAGAACTAATGTCTATATGTGCGTAATTTTCAGATTTTTTAAGAAAAACTGTTTTTGGTCGAGCGCCACAGTTGGGACAGTTGGCGTGATACCCCAATTGTACAGCTATGATCAACTGTTGGCGCCTTTGTGCCATCTTAAGGAATAACATCTGTGTTTTCCTGTCGTAGATAGAGGTTGTGCACGACTTCGTTAGAAATGATTTCCATTGGTGTGAAAGTTTATTGTGCCTATAGTTAAAATATTGGAGGCCTAGAAAGTTCTTTTGCCTGCCTATTTTTGGCACCTAAAATGAGCTTTTTTAATGCCTAAAAATCCGGCCTCTAATCATTTGATTAGCTAGCTAGAGTTGTCAAATAGCTGAATTAGAAGAAACTTGCATGCAAGGCACACAAAGAGCTGCATTCCTTGAGAAAGACGCTCCTGAATGCACATAAGAAGTCAGTGCCATGAATATGTTGTTATGGCATGACAAAAAAAGACACCTGCTTGCAAGTTATTTGAGCAAAGTGCGTAACGATGTCACTTCAAGCTGGTACTGTGTCATATGATTTGGGATTCATTCCCCAGCACAGCATTGAAGTGCTAGTACTCTATCTGATCAGAAGCTGTACTCTATGCTGATCTCAGAAGCAGCACTCTATGCTTCACCCCATCACATATGCTTCATCCTATCACACGCTAGCATTGCGGCAAAGCTGCCCTTCGGACCGTGCTACGGCTGCAAGCAGATCGACTCGCGAAAGCGCTGGTTTGAACCTACGAGATGATAGACGCGACAGATGTGGGGTCTTTAATTAATGCCGTTTCGGACCAGAAATTTGGGCAGAAAATCCGGAAAATCAGACGCCAAAGAGTTTCAGCGACCGAAATTTCAGATGTTCTTATACCCTGATGTCTATGGGGCAAATTAGGAACTCCAGACTCGAGGGGAGCACGCCCTTGTCGCCACATCAGTGGGGCCTCCACAGAAGTCGGAGGCGGAGGGGTTGAGGAAATAGTGTCTCTTCCTTTCGCATGCAAAGTGTTGTCGACACCACATTGGTTGCACCAAATAATACAATTCGGCTTCTGCATTGCCTCATTCTTCATTAGACAACTAGGGGACACCACCCCTCCAGAGCTTCACCAACCTAGCCAAAAGAAATGCTTTCATGTTGCTATCTCATAAGAATATGCTTACGAATCCTCTGCAACATTTTTTCTGTAATTTCAGCTTTGAAGTATTAAAAAAATATTCGACAAATATTCGATTCGAGTCGGGCGCCCAAAATTTTGCTATTTGCACAGCTCTAGTCTCCAGCTGTCTCCTCCCTTCTGAAGTATAAGAATAGTTAAGATTAGCACAGTGGATACTAAAAGAAAGGTACACTACTGGCTTATACAATACTGTCGGCGACGTAGACCCAAAACTGAAATAAAATGTGATGTCCCTTCGAGGAAGTCTCTTGGGCCATGGCTTCATACAACACAGTGCTCAACTTAGTAATAGAAAATCAGCAGACAGTGTGCATTTAAACAAAATGCCAACATCGATGTTAGCCCGCTCATGCATGTCCAAACTGCAGAAATTATGTACACGTCAATTTTTCATGTGCAACTTGCCTTAGAAGCCAGACGAACACCTTCAATCTCCTCTTCATCCAAGACTTTAATAACTGATGAATGCTTAGCAGCTTGTTCACTCAACGGGATGCCTGAGAAGATAAAGAAAAAAAAAAAATGCACTCACACTGCTTCTATTTCAACTATTTCAGTCGTTCCCTTTATGCAAAGTTTCAGGCTGCTTCTGAATAAATTGATCACTGCACACAATATTGCTCTTTTTGACACCTTAATCACAACCACACATAAAAAGAAACCTCTGAGTTCCTGGGCACAGGTTTATTTAAATGTAAGCCACTCAACAGGCCAGCTACTGCTGTTTTTTCCTCCAAGCTATGGCTGAAACTGGCAATTGTAATACTTCAAAAAGTGTTTGGAAAGTGTAACAAAAGCTTTGTGAAATTGATTATAGAATTTACCACCCCAGAAAAAGGCATGGATTTCTTTGACCACCTCGAGCTTTTAGAAGTGCACCACAAAAAAGAAGTATATCAGTGTTTTAGCCCATTACTTGGCTCAATATGTAGCCGCTGCGGCCAGGATTAGAACTTACAACTTTGCGCCTTATCCATAATGGTTGCCATAGGGCCACCATGGTGAATAAGACAAAACGTATGACTTAATGATTTATGACACACTTCATGCAAGGCCCGACAGCTAAATTGAAAGAAAATAAAAAGTGCGACTTTTTTCTCTACGCTTCTCTACTATGTAACTATTAGCTGCAATGATTGTTTGAACGGTTAATTGATAGGGTTCACATCATAAGAGTGACAGCTGGTCAATGTAAAATGGAGCTCAGATTAATGCCAATGATACACAAGTTTCTCTAACATACACTTGCAGCATGGTGCATGAGCATTTTTGCATTCCAGCGCCACCAGAGTTTGAGTGGTAGCCGAACCCGCAACACTAACCACCACAACACAGCCGCTGGACCATTACATCAGAGGGTAATGAGCATTCAGTCAATTGTGTCTGGCTAGAATAAGTGGGTAGCTTTGATGTTGCACGCTGCCACTATGCCCGGCAGAGAAAGTACAAGGTGAAACTTTCTGTTCAGCATGCAAACAAAGACTAACCATCTGGATGATCTGCGTAGTCAGGGCGCATGATGTGCTCTGGAACCTCGCGCTTTGGGGACTGCACAGAAGATAATTTCAGATAGTGTATTAAGTCTGCTGTGCAGCACGCAAGCTTTAGAGATCACTAAATTCACACACAAAATGGCCAATGGAGGGAACAAGCGACACTGTAGTATGAACACTGACCAGGCAGTGTTCTTTGCCATGTCTATGGGTTCTGGCTGGCAAAAACTTCCCCTGCAGCCCAGACGTCTTTACACTGACGAAGCGTGCAAGCCTTTAGTTCACATCACTGCTAATTCGAATACGACCCAGTGAACTTCATCACCAAGCACTCAACACAACCATCCTGACTGCTCGCCAATGAGGCTTCCTATGTTATTGTCTTATATTCAATTCCATCAGAGCCACCTCATTGGCAGGAAGTCAGGACAGTTGCGTCAAGTGCACGGTGATGAAGTTGACAGGGCTGTGTTCGAACCTGAGGTGGCTTGAATGGTAGTAGTACAGTAAGTAGTAGCAATGTTCCATGCCTCACAAAAAATACAACAATCACCCTCAATGTAAAATGGCAAAACCGGGACTTCAATAGTGTTTAGAGGTTTGGTAATTGACTATAGGACGATAACGAAGGAGCAATAAGCAATAAAGAACTTGCACGTGACGCCATTTCCTTTCTTCCGTCCGCCATCACCGAGCCAATGGAGCCCATGCGTTTCAGCGACCGCGCTGTGTTTAGGTTTGTGCAGCGGATCGTTTGGCATGTTTGAAGCCTAGTCGGGGTTAGTTTTATCGAAGAGCTTAGCGGGCCTCCCGAAAAGCAAGGCGTGTGCGCTGTGTTCAATTCAGTGTTTCACGTTTCGACAAAAATTCACCTCGTGCATAGTGCACTCAGAAATCAACTCTGTCGTGATACACAGAGCGAAAAGGTAGGGAAATTTCGAAACATAACTTGCCTGTTACGAGGTGATGCCAGCATACATGAACGTTGTTCAGTGTCTTGAGGTCTTATTTATGCGTGCAAGCCATGTGCTGCGCTTCTCGGACAGCTCTTTCATGCGGTCGTACATCATCTTTGGCAAACGGTACATTTCCGTGTCTGGTCCTTTTTCATTTGATTTACACTTACTTCTTGTGCGGCAGCCAAATATCGCACAAATCGCCATTGCACCGTACGGCGTTGACGGGAAATGCAAGAGCAGCACCGCTTGACAGGGTGTCATCTGCTGCCATGTGCTCGGTGATGGCGGCTCATTCAGAGATTGTAGCCCAAAGTTCCGCTGTGTGACGTAGTTGCAAGATATGCATACATGTAACACCTTTTTTGTATGTGTTTGCAAATTGCTTCAGGTGCACGACAGGTGGTGTCCAAATATATGCCCTAGTAACAGCTCTCCCTGGGTATGAGAAACAAATCTCAAAGGCAATACTTCTGCTAGCTACATATGCCAGAAGCAATTGTGCGAGCTAGAAACACGTCAGACACCATGTCTTGGTCATATCTCTATTGCATGCAACTGAGACAAAGTTCACTGCTTTTTTTTTCTTCTTAAATTTCGTGGGCGTGTGACTGCACTACTGCTATAAAATCACATTTCACAAATTCATAACAGTGGTGTGTCAGTGCAGTAAGGTACCTGAAGTAGCACAGATATTACTAATTGCTTTTGCCCTAATAGGGATTAAAGGCAGTGCTGCCATGGCGTAGCAACACCCAGTGAAAAGCAGCATGTAAATCCTATCCCCTCTTTGCTTATCTCCAGCCACAGTATCGAAGTTATGAAAAGGACACCATTACGGTCATCCACGAGTCACCGTGAAACCTTCCTGTGCAGTCAACATAAGCAGGTGTTAAATGTTGGTCCCTGGAGCACTGACATTAATGCAAAACTAACATGATTGGTTACTTAAGCTGAGCCAATGCATTGAGCACATTACGTCTGACAACGGGAATGAATAACCAAGAACTCGGAAAGTGCTGTATGCAAAATCTCCTAAAAAAGCAATTAAACTGTGGCTGAAGAATAACAAACTAAAGTGAAAACACAGTGATTACGTAGAAGTACACACTTCTCCAAAACAAAATTTTCTATAATTTTTTAACATGCTAAAGATACATGTCCAAGCAAACATTTCAGTAATACATCGCGCAAAACACTATTTACACTTGCAAACAATGAGTCGACAAGAAGATTCCACAGTGCTCTAATGAAGCAACTTGTTGCTGCAAGACGATGAACGAGGGAAGGCTGCCAAGCTATCCCTGATCCTTCGTCCGGGTTTAAAGCGGTGATACTGTTTCTATTATCGACACGAAAAAAGCGAAGCAGGCCCTCGTGTTCACTAGGGAGCCATCGTTAACCAGCGTAATCTTCGGCTCGAACAAGACACCACACGACAGTTCACTAGTGCGTACTCTTTTACGTCGAATAGAAGCAGAAAAATAAGCGTGCTTACAAGAGGATACGGCCTCAATTTCCCGGTGAACGAAAAGGAAGGCCACGGATTGTACGTGGCACTGGCAGCAGCCTTTGCATTTTCTGAAACGGTCAGAGAGAAAAAACAACGAACGAAATCGGTTCGCTACGCACAGCTCTCGACCACCATTGCAACAACGTTTGATCGCTGATTTTTGCACATATTGTACTCACTGACGACCCGGTGCACTTGCTTGTGGGAATCCCAGTTTCCTTTGAAGCAGTCCTAAGGTGGAAAATTAATGCACAAGATAAAAGCGCGGCATCGGTACACTTCCCAAACACACAGCTATCGCGATGGAGTTTAGGGATCGCAGTGGTTACGCTAACTCAGGGGAACGCAAGAGAAAGTTTACCCAAGTCGACAAAGAAAAGCACTGCTAAGTGAATAAAACCCGGTAATTTTCCGGGGATCAAGGATGTTTTTACCATGGAGGCAGCCGGAAAACGAAATATATCCGTGCCAGAGCTCCATATTTGAAAAAGAACAAAAACCAAAGCCGATTGCTGGCGAGAGAAAAGTGTCGAGGTGTTGCTCGTGCGCACGCAGCTTCGGAAAAAATCGGCAGATCATGTGCGGTCTAAATACGGTGCGACTGGCCGCAGTCTCCATGAATGGGCAGAAAGGACTGTCGCGCGATGCACATGTGCCGGAGAGCGTTCGTTGCAGTGGCCCGCCACAGTCGCGATCTCACCTGTGAGCAGAAATACGAGCCCTTGATTCCTAGCTTTATGCATGTTGGACACTGTAGCTTGGCAGAGCTATTGCAGCCCGCTGAACCGCAAATATTCTGCAACACTTCACCTTGCGCACCCTCCATATCTACGGCCGCCATGATGAGAGCGAGTGGACGAATGGCGCGTGCACGGGCCTCGCAACAGAAGCGTACGTAGCGCCGCCGTGGGTCTCGCACCTTTTAGAACAAACTTCGCAACAGGCTTTGCAGTGACAAGCGCGGTGTTTGAAATTCACACGAAAAGACTGCTCGACCAAAAACTGTAAGTTCATATTAATCTAAATAGACGGTTTCGCCAGCGCTTGCCGTTCTCTGGCAACATTGTGCGTTAACCGGAAACTGGCCCTAGAAAACTTCCTGTTTACCTTGTTTTAGCGTGGTTTTAGCCTGCGTTGCTGGCCGCGGCTGCTTGTGTTTCGATGTTTTCTGCTGATAGAATTATCCCGATGAAGCGCTCGCGACTCGGGCACTGTCCTGTAGTGCCAGGATGCAGTCTGCGATACGGAGCTAATTTGCCTATCGCAAGTCAAAACGTTCTGTTTCCGAGAGGTGAAAGCAGAAGAAAGAGCGCCTGGATTGCAGCGATCAGGCGAGAGAAAACTGGATTCCCATAAAAAGCGCGTAGATTTGTTCTGCCCACTTTATCAAAGGCAAGTAAAGTCAAAGCATACTCTAATGGCACAGAGGCGATTGCTGAGACGTTAGTCGAAGGTCCCCAATGAAAAAGAACACGTCGGACGCCGTCATCTTCCACCCGTGGCAGATAAGTACGCTGACGCCTGAAGTGGATAGCAAGAGGTGAAGCTGGCTAACGCAGAAAATTCACCGTAAAGGTGTTTCCTGTAGTTGGAACCTCATCAGTGATGTTGTACTGTTCGAAGCAACACGCGGAGCACCAAAGCAGCCGCGCTCAACATGAATTCCGGCACAGTGTACGTCGCGGTGCCCTTGTTTTGTTGCGTTGAGTTTGCATTTATGAGAGCGACGCCTTGCGAATGGGTTCGCATCATGAGAGCAAATGACTCACCACCTGTCTGTTGCGCCAATAGGCACCCGTCACTGACCAGAGGGCGCGGGAGCTCTTATCGAAGCCTAGTGGAGGGCACAGCGCCAGGATACCAAGAAAATGAAACGCTCGCTGGACACATCGACGCGCCAAGTGAGTGTCCCTTTTGGCGCCTCTTTCAACGCGCTTCATAGTGCGTTCTTAATCACCTCAGGGATGTTGCATCGCCTTCAATGCAGACAAAAACGTATTAAAACCGCGCCTTTTCAGGCTGTGCCAAGGCAGCGAAACACTTACAAATGCGTTTCAAAACGCACTGCATGAGGCGGTGGCAAGTAACGTTCAAATCAAGGAGCGTTTCTGAACATGGAGGAGCGGAGGACAGACACTCGATTTTGCTGGTCGCTCGCTAGGCTGTGCTTTCGGCGCTACCATCGTACTATCGAAACTGCCATTGCCGGGTGCCTAGGACATCGCCC